>NC_139967.1:48971219-48986219 GCF_963993115.1 Abramis brama
GTAATGTCATGATATAAACAAACTTTAAAAGTGATGGATCAGAAACCAATGAAATGGCATCATTGTCAAATTGTTCAGAAGTATGATTTGTTAAGTTTTGATCATTTTTTAAAGTTCTCATTTATAAAAACAGTATTTAAGTGTATATATGGCCTTGCCCCTGATGTAATCTGTCAGTTGATAGAAAAGTACAGCAGTGATGGGGTAAAGACCAGAGTAAGTAAGTGGGAATCGTAGAGTTCGGAGATGCAGAACTGCTGTGGGTCAATCATCCTCTATGGGACACCATGCCTGTAGATCTAAAGTTGCAACCAGAACTCACAGTTTTCTCTAGAAAGCGGAAACAAAGGCTGAAATCTTTACAGCGATGTGAACATTGAGTCTTTTTCAGATTAGTTACGTTATTTTTATGAAGTTGTTTGTAAAGTTGATGTGTTTAGTCAATATGTCATTGCTGATTTGTTTGGGTACAACATATACACACGCATGTATACATGTGTGTATTTGTATTTGTTTTGTTTCTTGTGATGATTGTGTTTGTTTGTTTTTTTATTTTGGATGTTTTGATTTTATGTAAAAGCAACCAGGGACGTGGGCCGCAAACTAGCTTTACGCTATATGCCCTGTGTACACGACATCGGTTGTCTATGTGTAACAATGCCTAGTGTATTGTCCCTGTTAAATAAACAAACAAAATAAAAAAAATAAAAAATAGATAGATAGATAGATAGATAGATAGATAGATAGATAGATAAATAGATAGATAAATATATATATAGATAGATAGATAGAGAGATAGATAGATAGATAGATAGACAGATAGACAGACATACAGACAGACAGACAGACAGAGAGAGAGAGAGATAGATAGACAGACAGACAGACAGACAGACAGACAGACAGACAGACAGACAGACAGAGAGAGAGATAGATAGATAGACAGACAGAGAGACAGAGAGAGAGAGAGAGAGAGAGAGAGAGAGAGAGAGATAGATAGATAGATAGATAGATAGATAGATAGATAGATAGATAGATAGATAGATAGATAGACAGAGAGACAGAGAGAGAGAGAGAGAGAGAGAGAGAGAGAGAGAGAGAGAGAGATAGATAGATAGATAGATAGATAGATAGATAGATAGATAGATAGATACACTGTAATATCCGATTAGTTCAGCTTACTCAAAAAAGCATGCAAACCGATTGCACTTAAAAAACTAAGTAACGTGAAATAGGAATAGTATGTAGTACTAACAAGTGCATGTCTAGTAGTGTACACTTACAAGAGAGTTCCAGTAACTTAAAACTAATTTGTATAGTATACTTGATTATTTACTTTAGATGTACTCATTTATGCTAGTTGTGTTAACTCTGATGTTTTCTGCATACAACTTGGAATTACTGAGTTTACTTTACTTCAAAAGCAATTCAGTTTACTTGTTAAAACCATGCAAACCGATTGCACTTAAAATAGCAAGTAAGCTTTACTCCAATAACTTAAGTGCTATCAATCATCTATTCTACAGTATCATTGAGAATACTTTCACAATTTTACAAAGATAACATTTACAACTGGACAAATAAATGTAAGGCAATGATACAGTTCAAAGGTACATTTATTGTATTTGTTTTCTAAACAACTGACACAGGGGTGGTCCACACAAGTTTGCATTGGGGTATACAATTTATGTAAATAGTTAGGTTTTTATTTTATTTTTGAAAACAAGAAAACTGAAACACTTTATAATAAGGTTTATTAGTTAACATTAGGTAGTGTATTAACTAACATGAACTAACCATGAGAAATACATTTGTTACAGAATTTATTAATCTTTGTTAATGTTAGTTAATAAAAATACAGCTATTCATTGTTCATGTTAGTTTACAGTGCATTAACTAATGTTAACAAATACAACCTTTGATTTTAATAACGTATTAGTCAATTTATATAAAATCTGAATAAAAATAAATATATTTGAGACCATACCCTGACTCTAACAGATTCTCAACAAACAGCTTTAACAATTCAATACATAACAATGACTCACTTTAATCAATAACACTTCGGAGACCAAACTTGGTATATAGAAGTGCAAAAAAAAGTGGCTACATTCATTAATGATGGAATAGTATTTCATAATTTAATGGAATAGTATTTCATCATTTAAGCCTAAATGATGAAAAAGCAATGTCTCTGACACACATGTACATTAGAAATTAATACACTGACAGATTCTTAAAGGGTTAGTTCACCCAAAAATTGTAATTCTGTTAGTAATTACTCACCCTCATGTTGTTCCAACCCCGTAAGACTTTCGTTCATCTTAGGAACACAAATGAAGATATTTTTGATGAAATCTGAGAGGTTTCTGTCCCTCCATAGACTGCAATGTCATTGCAACTTCCAAGGCCCAGAAAGGTAGTAAAGACATAGTTAAAATAGTCCATGTGACTACAGTACTTCAACCTTAATGTTATGAAGCAACAAGAATACTTCTTGATGTTACAATGACGTTGCGGTCATTGGGGGGTAGAAAGCTCTCAGATTTCATCAAAAATATCTTTATTTGTGTTTTGTAGATGAACGAAGGTCTTACGGGTTTTGAATGACATGAGGGTGAGTAATTACTGACAGAATTTTCATTTCTGGGTGAACTAACCCTTTAACTTGCTCATGAACTAATGGGCTGACAATTTTAAACAAGTGGCTTAGTTTCCCTTTTATTTTTCTATCAACTAATCTAATTCCACTGTCATAAACAAATGTAATCTAATGCCAAACATCAATCTTGCACATTTGATTACTCAACAGGAGATTGTTCAAAGATTGCAGTTTTGGTGAGAGTTTGTTCTGTCTCAAAGCAAGCATCAATTTCTCAATGAAGTTTAAAGTATTTTTCATGTCTTTTGGGTAATCCAAATTTAAAGCTTAAGACAGACCAAAATAGATGCAAATTGCCTGAGGCAGGTTCTGCAGATTATCCATTACAATACCTCTCTCAACAATGATGGCAGTAGACACTGGGCAAAGGTAGAGTTTATATAGAGAGGGAACTTGACAGTCAGCACCCCAACAGATAGTTGCCCAGGCTTCATCAACATCACATACCTGAATGAAACCACACAATAAAAATATTACAACAGAGAAAAGTGAAAAGGCATGATTTATATTATAAATTATATTATAAATTATAAATAAAAAATATATAATTTAAAAATGATTTATAGTGAATGGCTGTATATTTCAATGATGGATAGATGCACTTTTATCATGGATGCATTTTGATGGACTTCAAAAAAATATTAAAAATATAATAAGCCGTTATAAAGCTTGAATGAGACAGGACATTTTCTAATATAACTCTGACTGTATTCGTCTGAAAGAAGAATGTTATATACACCTAGGATTACTTGAGAGTGAGTAAATCATGGGATCATTTTAACTTTTGGGTGAACTATCCCTTTAAGTATGCAAGGTATTGAATTAAAACTACAGTAAAAATAATTTTGTTAAAGGGTTACTTCACCCAAAGATATAAATTCTGTCATTAATTACTCACCCACGTGTCATTCCATACCTTTGAGACTTTTGTTTATCTTCAGAACACAGATGAAGATATTTACTCAGAGCTTTCGGCCCCTTCATAGGCAGCCTAGGCATCTAGCACTTTAAAGCCCCAGAAAGGTAAGAAAGACAAAGTAATCCATGCAAATTTAATGGTATAATCTTAATTTCCTTTAAGATTACAGTCTACAGTTAAAGAGTTTATCAACAAAACCCCACAACACTTTAGACAACAGCTAGCTAGATAGATTGTAAGCAAAACCATGATCAACTCAGAATAATAATAAAAAATTAAGGCTGCAGTAAACTCACCCCTGTATTAATTTGCTGCATAAGCTCATCTAATTTCTCTCCAGTGCTTATTGAAGACTTGAAGATTGTGACAAAATCATGGTGTGTAGCGATCCACAGCACCATAAAAGTTACTCTGCAGTCTGCAGATCTGTGGGGACTATCCTGTTAAACTCTGCAAACACCTACAACACAGGCAAAAAAAAAAAAAAAAAAGCCATGGGACAGTGTGGAAATCTTTCAATGAACAATTATTTTTGAATTTTCTGATCTTTATAAAAAATATCTTTCAATGCATGGTCAGGCCAACAGGCCAATTCTAAAGCCAAACCTAAACAGAATTTGGTTCCTCATAAACCAAAAAGGGGGGTGGAAAAGGGTATGAATAAGTACTTAAGTTACTTGTCTCTCTGTAAAAAGAGCTGGCCACTGCTCCATCTGCATCCACAATTTCACGTCTTCGAATTGAGAAGGTCTGGTCCATCTTTGATGCAGTGATAAAGCAGTTGAGTTTGAGTTAAAAAAAAATGCATTACAATCTGAATTTACTCAATTTAAAAAATAATAGTTTAATGCTGTTGTGAAATCACAAATACTGTCAAAAAGCATCACATACATCACATAAGCTGCAGGTTACCTTTAACTGTAGATGTGCGCCATTTCACCAGATTTGGAACCTTAATAATTTATAAACCAATGCCAACAGAGGAGAATGCATCAGTGAAAATGGTAAAATAGAAAACCATAATTCTTACATTGGGACAAATAAATCGCTTTTCAGGCATTCCAGGAACTGTCATGGTACCTGATAGTTTTATGCGAAAAAAACAAACAAACATATTCTTCAAGCTCTGCTTATCATCTTAATTTATTTGTCAACGTTAGACATTAAGAAAATCAGTAAAAATTGGCGACAGACAGTAAAAAAAAAAACATTCACACAAAAGTCGCATGATTGATTACTCACCTTATTATTATTCCAAAAATGTAGGTAGTCTGTCAAAGTCTTTCCACATCTGCAAAATTGGCGCCGAAAATGAAATACGCACAGAATCTATTGCGCATGCTCTCACAAGTGCCGCTTCTTCTTCTTTGTTTTTTCTGCACATTATGCATGCTTTAATTCACTGCTGCCTCTCACTGGTTTAGTAACGTCATTGCATCCTTTGTTGCTACTTGCTTATTTCAAGTAAGCGTCACTCAAACGATTGAGTAACTTGTTATTTTCACCCTACAATTGACTGTAACTCAACACAACCTAGTAAGAAGTATGTATTTTATATTACTGAGTAAAGTTTACTAAGTATATGTGAGTCAGGAAAGCTATTGGATTTTACAGTGTAGATAGATAGATAGATAGATAGATAGATAGATAGATAGATAGATAGATAGATAGATAGATAGATAGATATATAGATAGATAGATAGATATTAATTGCATGAAAGTAACTATAAAATTCCTCTGGGAAAAAAAAAATTAAACAAAATGGAACAAGCTGAGGGAGAATAAATGATTTTCATTTTTTTTTTGTGAACCGTTTCTTTCAGCATGAAAGGTTGTGTGTTACAGTGATGTCACTGCTTTTGGTGTGTTCTGGGAAGTGTGTATTTTACGAGTTGGAAAGTCGTGTTTACGACCTCTTTCGTCTGAGTAAGATGGCCGTGAACCTTCTCTTAATGAACAACAATAATAGCAAAGTTTAAAATCTCGACTTCTGGAGAATCAGGTGCATCAGGTGTGTTTTGCTTTTTTAGGTTTTTAATTCATTTAGAATGCCACTGTCAGCTTTATTAAGTACTATACTGTTATGTTCAGTATATTTCAGTTTACTAATGCTTGTCAGTTCATCCGTCAGTACTTTAACCATATTTCAAAGACTCTTTATTCTGCAGTTAGCTTGAGGAATGAACCTGTGGTCAGTAATAAATCAGAAGGTCAGCAGCAGTTGTTCATCAAAAATGTACGGTTTCCACAAAAATATGCAGCAAAAAGCCATTATAATCATATCATAATCATAAATGTTACTTGATCATCAAATCATCATATCAGAGTGATTTCTGAAGGATCATGTGACACTGAAGACTGGAGTAATGATGCTGAAAATTCAGCTTTGATCACAGGAATAAATTACACTTTACTGTATATTCACATAGAAAACAGTTATTTTAAATTTTAATAAATTTTCACTCTTTTACTTTATTTTTGATAAAATAAATGGTGAGCATATGATACCTCTTTAAAACAAAAAACAAAAACATTAAAATACTGTAATTATTCCAAACTTTTGACAGATAGTGTACTTTAAGTGTGTGTGTGTGTGTGCATGTGCATGTGCGTGTGTGTGTGCGTGCGTGCGTGCGTGTGTGTGCGTGTGCGTGCGTGCGTGCGTGCGTGTGCGTGCGTGTGTGTGTGTGTGTGTGTGTGTGTGTGTGTGTGTGTAGATTTCAGCATGTTTAACACCGGAGCTCCGTCTGGCTGCAACTACTTGATTAAGGATTTCACATCTTTGGTCTTAAAATATTGATTGATTTGTCTGGAGTTCTCCGGTCCTCGAGCAGAAAGCACTGTTAGAGGTTCTCGGAACAACACTGTAAAAGATTGCGAGGGTTAGGGGAGACCGGGGACAGTTGCAACAGGGGATGGTTGCAACATGTCATTTTTCTCCAATCAGAAACAAGCTAGAGTGATGACACTCATACTGAACATGCACAGTTAGACCCTCCCCCCACCAAGAAGACAGTAGACATATTCAACAAATGCTGCTGCATTTATTGAACAAAACTTGTTTTTGAGGTATGAAAGTACATTTTTTCATGAGATATATTTTTGTCATACTGTCCTGAAATTTTGTATGAATTAATCAAAACTTACTTAGTTTGAATTATTGTTTTGTTGACTTCTAAGTGACATGGTTAGCATGTGTCAAAGTCAGTGTGTCTAGCAGGATGTTCTGTCATGGCTGATAGGGTCGGGGACGGTTGCAACAAGTTATAAATTGCATGTTTAATAAAAGTTTGTTGCATTGTAAATTGTTAAATTCTTCCTGTCTGACACTGAAATATGCAGAGATTGAATAGCATCTGTAACACCTGCACACTGAATCTGTGTAGGCCTATGTTCTACACATGAACAAACAAAACTCAATAACTGTTATTTGATAAATATGACTAAATAAATAAATAATAGGCTACAATAATATTATTGAAATAAATAATACTATAATATTATAGTAGGCCTAAAACAGTTAATATTTTCAGAATTCTTTGCTCATTGAGACAAAAAGCTTAAGTTAATTAATGAAATTTAAAGGTCCCATTCCATGGATTATTTTTTATTATTTTATCATGTTTCCAGGGGTGCCCTTATAATGTTAGTATGTTTTTTAGATCAAAAATTGTTATAATTTAGAAATAAAAGGCATATTTCCTAGCCTGATTTCATTCCCTGGTTTGAACACTCTGTTTGAAGGGGCGTGTCTGCTGTGAGACTTCAGTGCAGAGCCATAGAGAGAGAGAGTTGCGACAACGGAAGTTCAAAATGCTTAGTTGTCACGTGATTCGCGTAGACCTCAGATAGTTCCAGGAAGTGCTTCGGAATCAACTAGCATGCTTTAAAACACAAGTTTATTTGATTCAGATGTACTGATAATATACAATCTTATTCTTTAAACGTCTTACCTTTTAAAAGTGCATCACAAACGGTCTGTTCTACCGCGCTGTTGTTACTTCCGGGAACTATTGAGAGGCTCTACGAGCCGCCATTGCTGTAAAAAAAGCGTTCCATTGTTGTCAATGGAGTTGTCGCAACTCTCTCTCTATATGGCTCTGCTTCAGTGTAAACGCCCTCTGCTGTGATTGGCTGACATGCTTGCATATGAAATATCTGGCATTACATGTGGAACTATCTGGAAAACTTTTACTATTACAGCTATTATACGTTTTTACTATTACAACTATCGGGATTAACGAATCGTGAGAAGTTTTTTAAGTATTTAGATCTATTTCAATCACATAAAAAATTGCAGTGATGAGCATTGAGCAGATGACAGTCTGTTGATCGCGTGAAAAAATATCTTATCATTGCAACGCAGTTTCTGCACTCACTAATGATTTCACCAATGCAAACATGAGGCATATAAATACAGTAAGAGTTTCGTTGTGCAGTGTAACAGCGTCATTTATTTCATAACGAGTTTTGGCAAGTGTCCAGATAAACTCGCGCTGTGTGATTGATTGACAGCTTGGACGATTGGAAAGGGATTGTTCTTTGATCGCTTTCTGTATATTAATCACAGTTTAAGTAAGATTATTTTCATCCTACTAAGAGAAACGATGTTAAGTTGATCGCTACTTCCATATTAAATCACTACTTACCGCTTGCTGGAATATAGTTGAAATTGCCCCCTTCATCAGTATGAAACGCTGAGAGAAGCCTGCTTGATATTATCCCAGGTTAGAAAAACAGTCCGTGGTGAAATGGACAGAGCAAACTAACAACTTCGAATTAAACTTTTGCGGTATCCGATTATAGATAAACATCAACCGTCTGTTGACATTTCGCCATCAATACGCCTGTGTTCCTGTGGGCGGAGCTTAGTCTAAACACGGTTCTGGTGATGTCACTAATGAAGGAAGTAGAGGGGTGTAGTCCAATCGAGCCGTTTTTTGTAGTCAACTTCTGTTAAATAAAATATCTCGCTTGGCATTGAACTTTGAGCTTTATAATTTTACAGATATTATTTATACTCTAACAACAACATTACACACTAACTAAACTTTGAAACATGGAATCGCATGCAACGGGACCTTTAAGGTATTTTTAACATGTTGCAACTGTCCCTGGGTTGTGTTGCAACTATCCCCGGGGTCGGGGTCAGTTGCAACATCTGACTTCTTCCATTCAAATAAATACTGTGAACGATATGTCATATATAATCATCTTTAAATGGTATGGGTAATTAGCAGACAGATGCAAGTTTAATATATACAAATTTGGTTGGTCTAGTCCAAATAGTCTCTGAGTAACTGAGAGAAATGCAAAAAGTGTTGCAACTGTCCCCGGTCTCCCCTACTTAATTAGACAGACCTCCGTATTTCATCAAAAGCCTTTAATCACTGAACCAGTATTTTATATCGGGTTTCTTTCCCCCCGAGTTATTGGTAATGGTATAAGCCTTTGTTGAAATATTAATATTTGTAGCACAAATGTTGCAGGTTTGATCTCAGAGAAGAGTTCGACCCTGAGACACATCAGCATTAAGCCCTCGAGCATTAACTCAGGGTCTTTGTTTATTTCAGGCGCTTTGCTGCAGACTCATGAAGAAACACAAGCGCTGTTCTGTTAGAGAGGAAAAGTGATTCAGTAACACAGTTAAACTGCTACTCTTACTGTGGTAAACAGCTTACACTAGTGTCCGCATGTTAATGGCACAGCTAGTACTGTACTTCCAATCTTAGAAAAGTATATTCAAATCTAACTGTACATGTAGATTATAAAACATTAAATATAAAAGGCAGGTTAAAGAGAAAACACTTTTGTTACTGTTTCTTAAAGTGCACTTTGATGTCACATTAAAAGTTTTACTTTTAAATCATTATGTTTTAATAATATTTTGTCATACTTTAAAACACTTAGTTTGACGTGATGACTAACATATTATCAGATATATAACTCCTACTCCTGTTTTCTGATGCTGCTACCACTATTCTTTAATTTGTTTATTTTATGTAATCAGTTATTTATTGACCTTAAGAATCAAAATAGATTGCCTCAATTTGACGTGTCTTGATTACATTACATTGTATTTTTATTTTATTTTATTTTTTATACATCACTGTTTTTTTTTTATATGCTGCAAACTGGATAAAATGACAATTAAGAAGTCTAACAACGCACATGTAAAGTAGTTGACTATAGTGTGTTATTCAATATTGCATTTAATATATATTTAAATGTACACAATTGCAACTTCATTACAAATGTGTTCATTATGACAAATATATTTAAATACATGACATACAAAGTTTAAATAGAAATGTCATTAAAGTATATTTAAGTTTACCATAAATGCTTGTCAGTACATTCAACCATATTACAAAGACAATATAATTAATTACATATGTATTTAAGTCCTACATTAGTGGGTCAAAATAATCACTCTAAAGATCATCTTATTGCTTTTAATATACATTTAAACTATAATCCATTATCATTTAATTGCAGCTAACCAAAAGCAAGTGTCCAAAATAACACGTTTATTCTGGATTTAAAGGGTTAGTTCACCCAAAAAAGATTACTTTAAGCACTACGTCAACAGCGTAGGAGAATAACGTGGAAGAGAAGAGATTGTTGAATAAATAGTATTTTAAGTATGTTTTTACCACCTTTCTGGGCATTGAAAGTTTCAATGACATTGCTGTCAATGGAGGGACAGAAAGCTCTCAGATTTCATCAGAAATATCTTCATTTGTGTTCCGAAGATGGACGAAGGTCTTACGGGTTTGGAACGACACGAGGGTGAGTTATTAATGACAGAATTTTCATTTGTGGGCGAACTAACCCTTTAAGTATATTATATAAGTGCACTTCTTTTTCAGAAGGGTAGTCCTTGATTAACTAAAGGTTTGCATGTTTAAAAACAACTATAAAAAAGAGAGAGAGAGAGAGAGAGAGAGAGAGAGAGAGAGAGAGAGAGAGACTACATGAGTACTGAGTACACATTCTGTATTTTCTAGTTTTTTCTTTCATACACAAAAGTTATTTACCAAGCTTGAAAGTCATTTCAGAAATAATAATTGCAAGAGCAAATTAACATGATTGAAAGGCATGTATTCATTTGATTTGCTGTCATTGTGTCAATTCTACAGAAATGCTGACTGGTTTCATGTGATATCAATTAAGTTCCTCTGAACAACTTGTATTGTTTATATAACAAAATTAGATTTAGAGCACAAAGTCATATCTGAAGGTAATATTGTTGCACGTTGAAACTAAATCCATAAACTGATCCCATGATGGAACCCCTAAAGGTTCAATATGTGACCCTGGATCACAAAACCAGTCTCGAGTCGCACGGGTCAAAATTATCGATTTTTCTTTTATGCCAAAAATCATTAGGATATTAAGTAAAGATCATGTTCCATGAAGATATTTTGTAAATATCCTACCGTAAATATATAAAACGTTTATTTGTGTGAGTGAATGCAGCACAATCGCCAACATAAATGCACAACTTTAAAGCAGATTTTCTCAATGTTTCGATTATTTTTGCACCCTCAGATTCCAGATGTTCAATAGTTGTATCTCAGCCAAATATTGTCCTATCATAACAAACCACATATCAATGGAAAGCTTATTTATTCAGCTTTTTTTCCAGCATTTTTATTCAAAAAAATGGTTTTAGTCCATGGTCACATGAAGCGCCTGACGGAACCCTTTAACATTCTAGAACCTTTTCATCTAAGAGTGTAACCTTCGTTCATTTTCCAAAACTCTTGTCCTGTGTTGTAACTAAGACAATAAATTCTATAACATGATTTAGAGAAAAGCCTGTTCTTCTGCAAATGAGTTACATCCACAAAAAGAGAAGGAAGAATGAGAAGGGGAAACACAGAATGCAAGAAGCGGGTTACACCAGATTCACTATTACACTGACTAATGAAAATTTACAAAATATCAATGACTCTAACTACAGCTGATATGTATTTTAATCTAAATCACAACTATCCCCATCAGCCTATGCTTAAGATGCTTTAATAACATTCCCTGTCTAAAGGGTCCCAGCGGGTCCTTAATAAGTATTCAATTTCAGTAAATTTCAGTTTTAGTTTTAAGGGAACTGACTGTCATCAGAAAACGTTCGATGGCATCTTCATTACTTCTTGCCTCCGTATATTGCCTGATAATGCTTCATCTTGTCGAGCTGGACTTGTCGGTCAGATAAAAATGTATTCTCAAGTTTGTCCAGAAAAACATAAGTTTAGTGGAAACAATGCTCTCCTACACACTCGTGTAAGTGCAGCGATCAGGGTTTCCTGAGGAATGGAGTGGGATCTCAACACTCGAGCTGACACAATTATCACTCGCCCTTCCTCAGTCCCGGAGGCTCCAGCATCTGTTCCCTGTCGCAGGAATATTTCTGGGTGTATCATTATACGTGTGTGCCATCCCTCAGGACACAGTGTGCAACACTTCACTGTTTCTAGGTTATTTCTGACACTTTATTTGGAGAGGACACAGTCATTACAGAGCATGTGGCGCAAAACACGTAACATTATTATCTATGTAAGTATTAAAGACATTGTGAAATCAAAAAGGACTATGCTTACTTTTTATGGAAGATTGCAGTATTTATTATAAATGATTTATCTGTGCAAATCATTATTAATGTTTTATATTCATGTGTCCTCGCAATCTTGAATTAGGACAACAGTGAGATCTCTTCTCTTCTCTGATGACGAGGGTGGGGCTATAACCTGTCACTCACATGAGATCAGCCAATAGCAAACCACAACCATCCAATCAATTCCCCACAGACACAATCAAGCCCCGCCCACATTTGTTCTTGTTCCAGAAGTGTTTCACTCGGATACACAATAGTGAAGAAAAGATGCCGTTTCATGCCGACTTTAAACTATTAAAATATTAGGTAACACTTAATTTTACAGTGTCATTGTTACATATGTTACATTACTATAGTAATAACTATAAATTATGCATGATTACATGCAACTAACCCTAACCCTATAGTATGTGTAGTTACTTAACATTAATCAGTACTTAAATGTATAATTACAGTGTAACAAAACACCGTAAAATAAAGTGTAACCAAATTAAATTTTTAGTCATATTGTATAAAATGGCAAAATAATGGGGACTGTTAAATACCTGACCTCTGTTCAATCAATCTACTTCCAATCGATGCTTAATGTGACATTGTTTAATAGTTGAGGTTAACAGTTTTGCATTTCAAGCTCTTAATTATTTACAAATGAAGTCTAATTGTTTAGAAGGACTACAGAGACACAAATCATGTCTTTGAAAGACGAGAGCCGAGTCGTTTCTCGTCCCCGCTTGCATTATTAACCACCTTTAGATTTTTGACATAAAAGTGAATCTTTGATCTTTGATCAGGCAAACCCTAGCGCCATAAAATGTTCCCACACACAAAAAATGTATAATATTGCACAATTCTGTCTTTCTTTCATCCTAATACTGCTAACAATCTATTAACATTGTGCAATGCTCAGTGAACGCCTGCAGAGTTCATGCGTTTGATAGTGCGGTATCTGTAATATTAAAATATTATTCCACTCCACACTGCTCATATACTCTACATGACATATTGAATTTTTGTTTTAAGCTTCCATCTAGAAAGCACAGACATCGTCATCCTAACATACAAAACTGACCTGTGTTGATAATCACTGAAACAATAGCAAACATCTGCAAACATTTAAGTGTGCATTTATTAAATATAATTGTACGATAACAATCACTAAGGTCAGTGCAATAGCATTATAAAAAAAAATAGCATTGTAAGAATCAAATCTTGTTTATAAAAAGTTTATCTGTGTATTATACTATTGCACTATTTCACACACAAGTTGATGTCAAGTTAATTATTTTGATGGGTTGCTAATCATGACTTCACCCACATCCAACATTATATAATAACTACAGAGATGCCAGCACTCTCTCTTGACATTTGGTAACTATATTGCTATTATGCTATTTTAAAGGTTCATAATTTTGTGTGAAAGGTCTCCTACAACAGGTTTGCATGCATCCAAGGTCAAAAAACACTTTAATTTCCTCATAATCTCCACTGCAGCATCAGCTCTTTTCTCTCAGTGTCTGAAACACTTCGATCAAGGGTTCAGTCTCTCTAAGCCCCGCCTCTCTGAGAGCTGCTCTGCTGTGATTGGTCAGAAACCAAACGCTCATTATCATATCTGAATCTCAGCTCTTGATCACAGTGATACGAACAGTAACGATGGCGTGGGTTTTACCGTATCAATCTCATCAAAGTGGAAAACAGCGTCTTCTCGACACGAACAACACGAACCAAACTCTTCCAGTCTCAGATACACTACAGTGTCTGAGGGCGGAGCTAAGAGACGCTGCTCAGCCAATCAAGACCAGAGACGGGCATTATGCAAATTAGTAACAGGAAGTGAGACTGAATTACTGATGACTCGAACTTTCCAGGGCCCGGTTCCCCAAAACGTTCTTATCTCTAAGTAGTTCTTAACCTATTCCTTAACCTCTCTCTTAACGTTATGGCACGATTCCCGACACGTTCGTACGCTAAGTATATCTTCTGTAAGTCACATTTTCGTAAGGTTGGTCTGGACCACTCTTAGCTTTACCTTATCACTGTTGCAGGTCTATACAAATATAATTCTTAAGTTTTAATACACCCAGACAGTGTTCAATTAGGCTAATTCAAGTGTTTTCATGCAAAGAATAAAATTGTCATTACACTGATTGTTGTTAGATTTTTAATTATATTATTATACAATATTATTAATTTAATTAAAAAGCGCTTTTAAAGGCCAGTGAAAGCAATAGGCTACTGTCAGTTAAGTCCTATTCGGACGCTAATATTGTTTCTCATGGGCTCGTACGGTATTTTAAACATTTATAGGGGTGAGTCGGTGATTTTAGTGCCGTCCGAATCCATAATATCAGTGTCTTTCTCACCCAACCCGTGTAAAAATCCCTGGCCAAATTAGTACCTACTGTTTTTTGACAAACAGGTCGTATGGTAATTTAATTGCCGTCTGAATCCACATCTCTGAGTTTACAAGAAGAGATTCAAAATCCACTGTTTAAACCCTTTTTGATCACTGCCGAGCACCGTACGCAAGATGTAAACTTTTATTACTGAAATGCTGGAAAGTATTTCCAAGAACAATATTTCATCGCAGCTCCACCTCAGCGAACAAAAATGGGAAAGAGAAGAAAGCACATACAAATTTGAAATGGTTATTATGGCAGCAATATATGATACAATTTAAAAATATGTAGGCTAGGCTATTATAGGCTATTATAGTTTGGATCATTTTTTATAATATCCCATGAGTCCTAATAAATGCAATTTCAACTATATCTGAAGTGCTTCTTTTATAAAGAACAGCGCTTT
>NC_139967.1:48996219-49136219 GCF_963993115.1 Abramis brama
AGAAATGTTTGTTACTGTGTGAAATGGAAACAAAGTTTTGTTGTCATTCTTTGTGTGTCTTTGAGATGCAGTAATTATTGTCAGATGTGTAATTGTGATATTCTTCCTAAAGGTAAATCACTGCCAAAGGAGTAGATCACCACAGCAGACGACGCCTCATGCAAAGCCTGACCTGTCAGCCATCCCTGGACACTCCTTTTCTTATATATATTTATTTCTTATTTATTATATGTAAATACAGATTGTTTATGACAATCAAAAGCAGCGAAAGTACAGATACTTGTGTAAAAAAGTATTTTTCTTAGGTCTCTCTTGTTCGTTTTAAAAAAAAAATTAAAAAAAAAGTGTTATACCACATTCATTGTCATTATTCATTTAGCATGTAAGGAGGTAAGAAAAGTAATAGCTTGTTTATGCTGAAATGGTAAAGGAAAGGCATTTATCGTTTCAAAATATTTATTCCAACATGACAAAAATACTCTGCTTTCCTGTGACCTGCAGCTGACTCCGACTGTGGATGCGCGTTCATGTTTGTGGGGGCGTAGCTTTGGACGGAGTACTGACGGGAGGGGGTGGAGCTTAGAAGAGGTGCCGCTTTCAAATCTTGCTAGCTCTCCAACATTGCCTACTATAGCTTTAAAGTATATTGTACAAAGTATAGCTAAGTAATATTTGTTTATTAATGTGCATTTGTTATTGAAGACAAAGTGTGCTATTTGTAGTATTTGGATTAAGCCAAAGGTATTACGGAGAATATCATTTTTACTCAAAAATAATAGACTTGTATATTGCTCGTAATGATTTTGTAATGTACTTGTAACACAGATAAAGTACACTTTATTATCACTTATCAAGTATGTAAATAGTCCCTACACAGGCATATACTTAAAGTATACTAAGTATACTTGAAGTTGTTCCAATTTAGCACACAAAAGTACACTAAATAGACTTAAAGTTATGCTTTACTACAATTTAAATACAACTAAAATATACTTAGTACAAAATTAGTTGTTTCAAAATAGCACACTTAAAGTTAACTAATCCTTAACACACTTGAAGTATACTTATAATTAGTGTGGCTGCAAGTATACTTAGTATATATTTTTAATAAATTTACGGTATATTTCTTGTATGTTTCGAAGACACTTGTAATTAATTTGTAATGTACTTGTAACACAAATAAAGTGCACTTTAATACACTAATCAAGTATGTAACTAGTCCCTACACAGGCATATACTTAAAATATACTAAATATACTTAAAGTTGTTCCAATTTAGTACACAAAAGTACACTAAATACATTTAAAGTTATGCTTTACTACAACTTCATTACTACTAAAATATACTTAGTACAAAATTAGTTGTTTCAAAATAGCACACTTTAAGTTAACTAATCATTAACACACTTGAAGTATACTAATAATTAGTCTGGCTTCAAGTATACTTAACATATTTTTTTTTCACCAGGGTATTCACATAAAAATGGTATGGTGTCCAGAATATTTTGATATATGAATATGTAAAAAGTCACAGATTTCGGATTCAGAACGCTGATTAAAAACACAGATGGAGAAGATGGAGTACATCGACAGCCCCAAAGCTTCACGGCTGCTGCCTTTTCATGGGTTTGACATTTTAATCGGTAACGTTAGGCAGTTTTGATTTGTTGAAGGTTTTGATAATTATGTTAGATTACTTGTGCATAAACAACTTCTATCCACTCTTTCTGTTTAACTTAGATCTTCTTCTTTGCTTGTTTTTGGATCTGCAGATGCAATACTGTTTCAGAAAATGCATAATAGCGCCACCTACCGTATAACAGTGAAAACACGGATTGCTGGGAAAACTCGTCAATGGCATGGAAGCATTGGCTGCATCCGAATTCACATACTTCCGTACTATATAGTATGAGACAGTATGAGACAAAAGAAGTATGTCCAAATTCACAGTAGCCTACTCATAAAAGAGTAGGCAACTACTGACCTACTACCTCTGAAGTGTGCATTCGATGGACACTTTACTATCCCATGAGGATTTATGAATGATAGTGAAGCGACACAACTGACACTGGTAGATTACATGATAATGAAAACATGGCGGATGTAGTACGTCCAAATTACATTCATACTACACATATTCATACTTTAGAACATATTTTTTAGCGGGCGTGAAGTAATAAGTACCTACTTAAGACAATATGCGATTTCAGATGCAGCAGAATGTAAAAAAAGAAAATCTTGTCAATGGCAGGGAAAGAGTTAAAGGAGACATATCATGCTTTTAAATTGTTCCTTTTTACATATAAATCATACATTTGTAGTCTATATAAAGCGGAACTGCAATGCTTGGGTCTGAATTCCTCATTATTATAGCTCCACAGGCCCCTTTTCTACCCCTTTTCTGATGTGCGTCTGAGAGCAACTCGTTTTGGTGCGGTCTCTTTAAATACAATTGAGACACTTCATACCCCGCCCCCTCTCCAGGTTGTAGCGGTGACACTCGGTTCAACTCCACCCCGTTCGGCCATTTTTGTAGTTTGATAGCAGAGATAAGATTACCTAGCGGCACAGAAACGTTTTATTCACACGTTATTAACAAAATGTCAACAACGGAAGACTTGTCCAGCCAGCCTTACATGTTCGAGCCAGAGTCGGAGCCGGAGCGAGATGAAAATGAAGACGACGAACCTGTAGAACAACGTCTTCATATGGATGTATCGCAATGGTGTGTACTGTATTTACACATGAAACTTTGGTCTTCCGACCTTTTACCACCGTGTCGATTTATTTTGATTAATATGTGCGAGGGAGAGAGAGCAAGACAGTGTCTAGTTTGGAGACGGTGATGTCTTGTTTACACTTTCGCCTGGCTCTGAAGAGAGAGAGTGTGTGCGCGCGCGCGACCGGGTCTCTCACTCTGCCCGTTCTTTCAGTTTAACATGCGTCCTGTAACAAGCGCGGCAGTTCATCTACATTAAACAGTGTAATGAAGCGTGTGGGTTACTACATCCAACAACCGAACATTTTAACTTACCCTCTCGTAACTTCTGCATCCTTTAGCTTGGACTACAAAATTGCAGCGAGAAATAAAAATGGCGGATTGCTCGAAGTGGTGGGCCCGAAGTCAGTGTCCTTATTTGGTAGTTCCGCTGCAAATACTGTGACGTAATAGTTCAAAAAACGTCATAGATAACAGAAAAATCGGAACAGGTTAAAAATATGACCAAAACAGAATATAAAGATATCAACGAAGCTCCTGAAGAGAATAATTTCAACTTTTCTGTACTTCTAAACACTCCAAAAATACAACAAAATGCATTTAAGGGCTAAAAAAGTGCATTTGGCATGATATGTCCCCTTTAAGGTGTCTAGCAGTTTTGAGGAAAACACATTACAAGTAATGAGCATTACATAATCAGATTACTTTTTTTAAGTAACTAGTAAAGTAACGCATTACTTTTCTGAGTTACTATATAAATAAAGCTCTCCTGTCCTCATGTTGAGAGGAACCATGAGTGTAGACTTGGAATTAAGCCTTTTTCCCCGTTATTATTTGATTCACGGAACAGGACACCAGTTATCTTGCCAAGAAAAATCTTTATTTGTCAGCATAGGAGAGAAACTTGAGAAGATGCTGTATTCATGCCAGGTCTATGTGTTCCCGATGTTTATCTGCCGTAGTACTGTAAGATTGAGCTTATATACACCACTGAGGGACTTTACAACTTCTTTGTAAAGTAGAAAAACATGTTGCTTATGTTTAAAATGGAACGTATACATCATGCTTACACATGAGAAAATACTGAAACTGAAGTATCATCATCATTGGAACATCTCTGCTCAGTGAACGTTGCATTGCACACATACATCTAAGCAAAATATATAACTCTCCCAGCTCCCCTCCTTGTGTCTAAAATATGATCCTTAAACACATGTGTCCATGCAATCTACAGTCTAACTAATGCATTTTAAACTGCATAAGATAATACAACTGATTATGAATACTAATAAATAATAATAACACAGATACATAATATTAAATAATGAAATTATATTTATAATTATGCATTTACTCATCTCACATGCACAAAACAGATTTAGCATTCCTCAAAATGAATAAAAACGGTAAAATGCAAAACAGAATATCATGCAAACCTGCAGTAATTAAATATGTTAAATAATACAAATATACTTTATGCATTTAATCTCCCTTTATTATCCAATGTTTTTTGCAGCTGGCCTTCGATGATCCAAATCAACCATACAGACTTTAAATATACATCATATTTGTGTTTTTTTGTTTTGTTTTTTGTAATGAGGTGTCCGCTCTTGTACAGATGTGAATTTGCATTTTCATCAGCCTGAGGCTTATTCATTTCACTTTTGGTGGGAAATGAAGTGTGACATTGTTGTGGACTTTACTTTTACTTTTGGTCCCTTTTAGACAGTCTGTTGACTATAAGTAACATTGCACCTACATGTCAACTAACTCTCAGTTGAGTATTAGTAGACTGTTAGATTATGGCTCAGGTTAGATATAGGTGCAAAGTTACTTATTGTCAGTAAACTGTCTGTTGAGGACCATCAAAATGAAATGTAATAACCCCCTTTTTTGGTGTTATTAAAAAAGTTGCAGCCCAGGTGACAAAAAGTAAAGTAATGGATTACTTTAATGGATAACACAATAAGTTACTTTTTTTTTTTTTTTTTTTTTTGAGAGTAACAAAATATTGTAACACATTACTTTTAAAAGTAACTTTCCCCAACTCTGGCCTTTAGAGACAGATTTTGGAAGCAGAATTGCGAAACATGCAACATTTCCAATCCTCATGTAAGTAAATGAAAAAAAAAAAGTAGAAAAAAAGCAGCTTATGAATTAAGTTTGATTCATAAGAGGTTGATGGTCAGCATGTTCTGGTTTGGCACTGACCATGTGTTGACTGAATAACAAAAAATTGACTTCATGTTTTTGAGTTTCAGGGCTCTAATCTGCCAACTAATGGTCCCTCAATCTATATTTAATCAATAAAGCTGCAGTGTTAATGACACTGTTCTGGCTGAGCATTGAAAGGCCTCTTGATTACATGAGAAACTGCCAGAGCTCTACGATGGCTTTGAATACAGGCAATGTGAAACGACTCTGATGTCTGTAAACAACAGGTGAAAGCGGCTTCATCCACTGCTGATGTGGACACACATGTTGAGCAATTAAAGAATGTCACAGATATCATGTCTTCATTCTGGTACAGTCCTGACCAGAGTCATGCAAGGGTCCGATTTTGTAAATCCGCACCCGCCCGTACCCGCAGTGCTTCAAACCGCATCCGACCCGTTATCCGTCAACAGCACCAATTAAAATCCGCACCCGACCCGACCCGCTTAAGCCGCCTTTCCACTGCGCACGACATTCGCATTCGATTGTCGCATTTCACCCCCTGGTGTCAGTCGCAAGGAACTTTGAAATTGGTCGTGAAGCAACCGTTACCCTCGGCTATTCACAATTGTAAAATTAATGATTTTAATGAATATAATGCATGGCATGCATGAATATATCCACACAAAACGAATGACCCTCAATACATCTAATAGAAAAAAAACCAGTCAATTTTATAGAGCTAATCAATTTAAATATTGATTTAATAATGATACAAATATTTTTTCAGCCATAATTATTAATAACCGTCATTTTGCAGGAGCGTTTACATTAAAGTATTAAAATATTGGTAATTCTAGATTCGTGCTCATAGTTTTGATTAGAATACATCACATCCGGTCGACCAGTCGCATACGGTCTAGCCGCAGAAGTTCAGATATTTCAACGCATCCGAAGCTCAAATCGGATCCGAAATTTCCACATACGCATATGATCGGAACTCCCCGCAGCTCCCGTACGACTCTCCATTGGAAATGAATGACTTCCGGTCCGACGGCTGTCGCTTGTCGTTTGCAGTGGAAAGGCGGCTTTAAAATAGAACCGACACCCGACCCGCACCCGAAATAAAATCAGTTTAGCCAATCACATTATAGACACACTTACAAAAATGTTTATTGCCAGGTCATACAGAAGTTATAAGGACAATTAACACAAGGACAACTTCAGCCGAAGCTGTCAAAAGGCCGGTACATGAAGAACATGGCTAACGTTACCACAAAACTGAGTAACAGACGCGGCTACAACACTATATCTGCCACGCAATTTCGTCTAGCCTACATCTGACAATTTTGGGTTCAAACACTGCACACCACACATACTGAACAGTGTTAAATCTGAAAAATACTGTTCGATAGAACTGCTTGGTTTGTTACCACAGTTATCTGCGTGCTTCCTCGGCGATGAAGTTCCACATTTGCTGCTATCCAACACGAAACTGCATGCAGCAAAGCCTTTCACAATATTGTTTTCTTCTGATAACTCCAAATTTCTCCCACACACTGGACTTGACTTTTGATGACATATTGTCGACAACTTTACAGTCTCCACTAGCTATTCTTTTCTTCAACTCCTCAGCATCCATCTCGACGACTGCAGATCACGCGCGCGCGGTTATGAGGAATTTTTAAAAGTGAAAGTAGTAGCCTAGGTAACGTTATAGATCCTGCGTGGGCACAAATAAACTGATGTGGATTTTAAATTATTTTATCAACTTGAAATACAGAAATATTTTTGTAGATGTGTTCCTAAAAATATGCATATATTTTTACGTTTGCACGTTATCGTTTTAAACCCGTGTTTAGACCCGTGTTTCCCCCGTGTTTCCCCCGTGTCCGACCCGACCCGCACCCGCATCCGACACAGTTGGATATTTTTCACCCGTTTGAGCAAAATTTGCGGGTCACCCGCGGGTCACCCGAACCCGCGCAGGACTCTAGTCCTGACTGTCTGGCATGTTTGTTTTACTGATAGCTTTCAGACATACAGCAAATGAATCACTTAAAGAGATTAAATGCAATTATTTTCAAGTCATTCATTTTCTTGTGGCTGTTATGTTCTAATTGTATTTTAATTCAAATCAAAATAAAAAATAATAAAAAAGATGGCATAGAAAGGCCACATGCTAATGCAATATGCCAATCAGAAGTGTGTGATTCATATATGATCCAGAATAGCAGCTATGTATCATGTAGTTGATTCATAATCCATGTATAAATAATGTTGAATTAAAGTTACTATTTTCTTCAAAGGGCAAAATTATGTTTGTCCTTACTTGCTTTAAACAGCATCTGTTGTGAAGCAACTGCTAATGACAACAAGCGACAAGTCAGTATGAATCTGGATCAATATATACTGGTGCAGGTCCTTGAAATGATTTATGAAACACAAGAACAAATACACAAACACTTAATCAATTGCTTCTTTAATGTCTTAACATTCAGATTCTTGCATACAATAAATAAATAAATAATAATAGTATAAATCTCATATAAACTGATAAGCCAAAATCATTTTGATGTAAAAAATAATTAATCTGCAGTACAGCAAATAATGTTGACTTTCTAATCTCACCAGGAACTGCATATATTTCATAATATATTTTTAATACAAGCCTGATGTGAAATCGATATGAGGCATTGATTATATCTGTAATTAAATCTGATATGCATCTTTTAGTTTGTTTTTAATTAGTTTTTGTCTCAGTAATGAAACTGCATGTGAACTTCGAGAACCCGACATATGAACACACGACCCAGCATTGTAATCGTAATGTAATGTTTTCGGACACATAATTGCATGTTATTTACAATTGAATACATTTATATTAAATGTAATTAGTTGAACTTAAAGGAACATGCTGACTTTTTGGGACTTTAGCTTATTCACCGTGTCCCCCAGAGTTAGATAAGTCCATACATACCCTTCTCATCTCCGTGCGTGCCGTAACTCTGTCTGACGCACCGCTAGCCTAGCTTAGCACAAAGACTGGAGGTAAATGGCTCCAGCTAGCATACTGCTCCCAATAAGTGACAAAATATTTACATGTTGTGATTTGTATAGTCACAGCGTGTATAAGTAACAAGGTCACATGAGACACAGCCATCTTCTAACTGTATACATACTGGGAACTATATTCTCAGAAGGTGAAGCACTTTTACAGTGTCCTTGTTACATATGTTACCCAACCCTATACTTACCATAGTAATTACAGTAAATTATGCATAATTACATGCAACTAACCCTCAACCAAATCCAAATCATATCCTAACCCTATAGTAAGTAAATGTAGTTAATTATTATTACTCAGTACTTAAATATATAATTACACTGTAACAATGACACCTTAAAATAAAGTGCAACCATGTTTTGTTATAATACAACACATTCTTCTAATGTCATGTATCTCTCCAACAAAAGTAAGTCCTGAAAAGTTGCAAAAGCAATCAGGACAGAGTTGATGTGGAGAGCTCAGGCGTTCGCTGCTGCATGTTGTCCTCACACCAGGCCAAACTCGTCCATTGAGGATTAAATGTGATTGGCTGTGGCTGTCAGGAGCCTTCGAGCCTCTCGCACCGCTGGCGTTTGACTTGTCTGTTCGCCGCTGACCTCCTGCCACCTCTGCAAACAGTCCATAATTAATGCTTAGGCCATTCGGAGGCTGATTGATTGGCAGGTCTGAAGCCTGGGGAGAGATTCGGGATCTCAGCTGTCCCGTGACAGACGATCAGACCCCCATCAGCGCCTCTTCCCGTTCTCAGACTGCAGATTAGACTACATTTCAGCTGACTCACATCGCCGCACGTCAAAGGCATGTTCTCGCAGACCGAGCGCTCAATATAAACATTTACTCCATAAACAGGGGGAATGCTGTCAGTGTGTGTGCATCAGTGAGATGGGATTCAACTCTGGGCTGCACTCTCCACATCGTAATGAAAATCTTACATTACATTTACAATTTATTATCTCGGAGAAGGCTTTCTTACCGACTTGTCTTTTGACAGTTCACTCAGCAGACAGCAAGGATACAAACCAATTATTGATACATAAGGAAGGAGTCACTAAAATAACTTTGACAAACTTTGAATATTGGTTTGTGAAAGCTTTTTCTGCACACACACACACACACACACACACTTTGTATGACTTTATATAATTTGACTTCTGAGAACAACGTCACAAATTAAAACATAAAAATGCAAATAAATGTGCAACAAATTCACCAAATCATAAAAACCCTTATGAATTGTCATGAGACTGGACCACCATGTTCAACTCAACCTTACAAAGACAGAACTGCTTGTGAACCCGTCCAACCCAACACTACACCACAACTTCTCCTTCAGCTGTAGGTTCATCAACCATAACTCCATCAAGGTCAGCCAGGAACGCTGGAGTTGTGATTGATGATCAGTTGAACTTCACAGACCACATTGCTAGAATGGCCCGGTCTTGCAGATGTGCCTTATCCAACATTAGGAGGATCAGGCTCTTCCTATCAGAGCTACTCAACTCCTTGTCCAAGCACTTGTTCTATCCAGACTGGACTATTGTAATGCTCTCTCCTTCCAGCATCACTGTCAGACCTCTGCAACTGATCCAGATGCTGCAGCAAGAGTGTCTTTATTTAGCCGAAGAGACGCAAGTCACATCTGTCCTCATAAACTTGCACTGGTCACCAATAGCCAAGTTCAAAGCACTGATGTTTGCCTACAGAACAACCACTGGCTCTGCACCTCTTAATGCATACTCATACATACATACATACTTAATGCATACTCTTAACTCATTACTTCAGACCTACATGCCCTCCAGAAACTTGCGTTCTGCAAGTGAACGGCGTGAAAGGCACAAAATCACTTTCACTGACCTTTACCTGGACTGTTCTATCTGGGAGGAATGACCTGCCAAACTCAACCCGAGTCTTTAGCCATCTTGAAGTATCTGCTAAAGACGCATCTCTTTCTCCAAGATTTGACTCAATAATACTAATATATATATATATATATATATATATATATATATATATATATATATATATATATATAATCCTTGCTACATGTGCTGCGCTGGTCTAGCTGAGACTGATCATAACATTTGCATATTGTTGCCCTATTGTTGATTTGAATGCTTCTATTGCTCTCTTCATTAGTAAGTCACTTTGGATAAAAGCGTCTGCTAAATGATTAAATGTAAATGTAATGGTGAAACTCCATTAGTTTCATTACACGTATAAATAAATCATAAAGTTTTGAAATGTGACACGTGTATTCAAATGTGAGCATTGACGTATTATTCACAGCAGGTTGTCTATTGTTTATTTTGTTTTTTGGCTTTTATTTATTTATTTATGTATTTTTTGTAAAATATTTCCAACTTGTAATAACAGATCTGTCTAACTTGGAATTAGAATCTCACCACGAGTGATTGAAGGCATCATGGAACCAAAAAACAACAATTTTGATTTCAAAGGATCTTAAAGTAAATTGCAGGTCCATTGTAAAGGTTTTCGATGAAAGAAACATTGATGAATATTAGAAGTTGTCTTCAGGGGAAAACAATAGTAAAAAGCTACAAGATTGTAGAACATGGCCCCTTTAAAAAAAAAAAAAAAAAAAAAAAAACTACTCAAACAATGCAGACGTCTGTTTAGCAATCAATAGGTTCAACTAGCTGAGCAGCACACTAAGTGACAGAGCTGACATTAAGTCATTGGATCAGTACCTCGCATAATTACGAAGAAAAAGAGATTGTTGCACATGATGACAGGACCTGTCTCTGGATGCTCTGATGGAGACGCCGCTGTCTGTGTTCTCAGTGGCAGAGAAGCTTATCAGAGTAGGTTCAGGTGAAATGATCTGACACGCTCTTTCAACGCTTCTTCCAAAACAAGGCAGAAGCAAAGCTGTGATTGTGGTGTCAGACATATTTAAACAATTTCCCAAGAAAACAATCACCTTCTCACTACAAAAATTGGCAAAATGGGTCTGAATAGACACAACAATCATGTTGTAAGCTGTCAAGGTGTGCTGTCATTCTCTTTGAGTGTACAATCTACTGGAATATTAGGTTTCTCCTTGCTTAAGATGGTTAAGGATAATCTAAAATGATGCTGTTGAAAACGTTTATGGTCCCAAACCAGAGCCCTGGTGCACTCCTACATAAAATACAGTGTACACACACGATTTTTTAGATTGAGAAATGTACAATATCAAGATAATGACAACATACAATAGTAATTTATTTTGTATGGTTGAATAGAATTATCATCAAAGCTCAAGTATAACAATTTCACAGTGTTACATTAATGTTCATTTTCAATAATGTCAGGATCATATGGTTCTGTGCAATTTCTAATGATTTGTCAATACCATTAGTGACAGTCATTGTGTGTGTGTGTGTGTGTGTGTGTGTGTGTGTGTGTGTGTGTGTGTGTGTGTGTCAGTACAGTAAGTCTTTAAAAATTACACAGATGTGATGAATATGTATATATGTATATATATATATTATATATGTATATATATATAGCATTAAACAAGTTTAATTGATAATAAAATCAACCTCTACGTATGTATGTACTGTATGTATATGTTTGTATATGTCTAAAGTTTTAGCTGTCAATATATCACAGAGACAATTGTACAAATAGTTAGATCATGTTGATGTACAGTATACTGTATGTAAACAATCTTTACCCCAACATCATCTTCTTAAATGCATATGCATCTCATTTAACACTCTCTGCACTGATGTGCTGTACATTTGTTCACTGATGCTCACTGAGTTTACATAACACACTTTAATTCAGTAGCATACGGTATGTACAGTATGTCAATGTGTGGGAATGCGATGCCATGCTATAACTGTACTCCAGTTGATGAAGCATGACCTTCTGGTTTATAAATCAGATGAGTTAATATAGGCCTACGTGTTCTGTACTCAACAGTCTTCAAACTGCAGTGTAAAGTATATTGGAATTACTAACATGACTTCATTTTACATCATATGTGACATGACTGATGCAGTATTGCAGTGATTGAGAGCAGGAGCTTCTGCACTAGGAAACATGAATGTAGTAAATAACAGCTAGAGGGACCACAGACACAAATTGAATGCATTATTCTGCTGTGACTCTTTGACCTGAATTTCATCAGTGCAATTGCATGTTTCTAATCGATATCCAATACATCAAGATGAAAAGTGCAATCTAATCACACACACTGAGTATTTTTTTGTTTTTGCTGTTTATTTATTTATTTATTTATTGGCTGCACTGACAAAATACCATAAGCTGTCATTATATTGTATTGAAGTGTGCAAAAAGCATGTAGCAAAGGTCAGGAGAAATGCACTGATAATGTACTGACGGGGACTGCTCATCTATAATGGAGAGGCAGAATGTTGAGTTTTTTGAGTGCTTGTGGATTTTTAAAGTTTTAATCACCATTCAATGTGCATTGTGCATTTCTAGAAATCTTCATTTGATTTATGCAGAATAAAGCTAGTCATGCATACCTGGAATGGCCTGAAAGTGAATTTCCAGAAAGTTGTTCTGGTACTATTCTGGGATTGCATGATGTTGTTCATTTAAACTGGCAAAGCCTTCCCGTGTTCAGTGCTTTCATTCACGCACATCCCTGACGGTTGGTCCAGGAGAATGTGAATGAAAGGAACTGAGGCGGACAGATGCAAATACAGTATGTGTGTGATATCACAATGTGGAGAAAGTTGTCACGTGTTATGTGCATATAATTCACAAAGAGAAAGTGTGACACAGAATAAACACGTAAAAAGATACTTTTAATGAATACTAGTGATGAGTCGTTCATAAACGATCCGTTCATTGCGTCTGTCACGTGACAAATGAACGAAAGACTCGGAAGGTAAAGTAATTATTTATATTCCCTGTAAATTATTTTTGACTGCATTATAATGATTTCTTAATTCAGAATATGATCGAGATTGCATAGGTGGATGTGTTCGGGGAATTTGCCTGTTAAACGTATAACATTTAAAGCCCCTTGAATGAACGAAGTGATTCGAAAAAAGATTCGTTCATTTTGATGAACGAGATCGAACAAGAGAGTCAGTAAAAATGATCTGAACTTCCCATCACTACTGAACACCAAGTACTAGAATACCATTTACATTTACCACACAACAAACCATTAACAATGCAGAACCATGAACAGAGGGAAACTGAGGGCTTAAATACACAGGGAATGATAATCAACGGAACGGGGGAACAGGTGTGAACTAATCAGAAAACATGACAACAACTGAATGAATGAGAACTCGGGCAAGACAGTGACAAGAAAAAACATGGAAACAAAACTAAACAGAACATGACAATGAAACTATTAAGGCTACGTCTACATTAATCCGGATACATTTGAAAACGGCGTTTTCGTTTATAAACGCTCTCCGTCCACACTAGCGTTTTCAGGCGTTTCAGAGTGGATGAGAATCTTTTGAAAAACACCTGAAAATGCTGAATTCACCTTTACTGCGCATGCGTAAAACCCCACAAAAGATCACTGAGATGATACAGATGGAAAAATAAATAGTGAAGTTATCGCGCAATTCTTCTGACAGGATAATTTTATTTAGTAAAATACCTCACCATCCACTGATGCGGTCCAGGTCGCACGCAGTCACCATATGTTTGGTCTATAACGCCACTGCTCTCATGTATTGGTCAGAATAGCTCAAACAGTAGAGCGTTGGCGCTTGCAACGTCAAGGTCATGGGTTCGATTCCCAGGGAAAGCAAGAACTGATAAGAATGTAAATGTGGACCTTGAACTGCAATGTAAGTCGCTTTGGATAAAAGCTTCTGTCAAATGCATAAATGTAAATGTAGAAGGTCAGAATCTTTCAGTATGTTTTATAGTAACGTGACCTCATATGTCAAAAGTTGTAAGAAAATGTGTCCTTTAGGAAAGCAAATGGACACTGTTTTTACATCATGTTAACTCTAAGACTTTAGTGTGGGATCCCTAATGTAATGATAAGCCTCATATTAATGTTTTATCTTAAGACAAAAAACATCTCTTGCAGTCTATCTCTGTATTTTGCATCATCCATTGTTCTTTCTGCTTTAGATCCCTGCTGATGAAAATAAACCTCCTGCGCGGCGATCTCTCTCTGTACTAAACTCTAACAGTGATGTTGTTTTAAGTGTGGTCAGTCCTGGGTTTGTTCACCGACTGAGTTCAATTTTGACTACAAAATGTTTTCCCACTGCATAACTTTCTTACTGTCATTATATCAGACAAAGTACATGTAAATCCTTTTTAAGGCAAGGCGCTACAGGCAAAAAAAAAAAAAAAAAGGGGTTTTTACACGGGGGTTTGTTCATATAACAATCAGACTGATTGTAATTGCGAAAAAAAAAAAAACGTGTTTTTGTTTTTTGACTGTTTACAGTTTTTTATGATTTATGGAGTGATTAAAAGAGATATCCAAAATCTAATATTTCAGCAAAAATTAAACAAGAACTGCGTTTTTGTTCAAGTATCTGTTCTGGAAATTGGTGCATTTTTTTAAATTATATAATGTCTGATTTGCATATTTAAACATGACAATTCAGAAAACTTGTAATGCAAAATGTGATTAATTAACTGGGGATGTATGGTGATTTTTATTAGTTAAAAATGCCATCACCTGTGATGTCTTGCATTCATTGTGCTGTTACGTAACTCCAAGCAATTTTACAAATGTTTTTGTTCTGTCATCTTAGCATCCAGATATTTGTATAGATAACTGTAGATTAATTTGTGTCTATATTTATTTCTCCTGAGGAAGTTTTAGGAGAAACCTCTGAGTGTCATGTCCACACTTTAAGGAGAAAAGCTCAGTTAGCTATAGACTGTGATGTCTCAGGAAGCAGTGAATATTGCTCATGTACGCTGCGATATTCAGCGAGCGTAAAACACGCACGTTGACCTTTGAGTCGTAAATGCTTTTTACTTGAAATGTCTCCCGGCTGCTGAGTAAATCAGTGAATGTTCATCATGCAGGTCTATAACACAATAGCAAAGTTAATTGGAAAGACAGCGTTCTTGGCCACAGTTCATCAAAACACAATCACACAAGTCTGCCAAGAACAGAAGATCGTACAGAGTGACACAACATCATGAATGGAGCAATTGCTGTTAAATATTTGGCTGTATTGCATTGCATTTTAATTCCGTCGAGCAGATGTTCACCGTGCTAAGAGTTTATGGAGAAATGAAGCTTTATCCCGCTGTCATTTAGATTATTTAATGGCAACACATTGTAATGGGGGAGACCGGGATGGTTGTAACACATGGCGATCTGTAACACCATCATTTTAATCAATAAGAAAGGAACTACGGGGTGAAATCACCATTAAACATGATCTTCAGTAAAGAGGTGAATATATTTGACTTGCTTTCCGCGAAGAATGGGCTCAAATATAATAAAAGAAAATCACAGTTTGGATGCAAGTAGTAGCTATAGATTTCTGAACTACTTCAATTTGTTGCAGACAAATATGGGGATATTAAAAGTTGGACACAAAATAGCTTAAAAAGAGAACTGTAACAATGCACTGTTTCTCCAACTCATTTTTTTCTGAACTTGCATTCATGCATGTCATGCTTTCAGAGCAGTTTTCCCAAGGAAAAAGATTAGCACTCATACAGTTTGTAAAGGATCATACAAAGACACACTCACACATCAAAATAACCAAGGTTTCTGCAACAACAACAAAATAAGAAATGCGTTTTTATTTATTTATTAATTTTTTTGATAATGGAGTTGTCACCACTGTGTTCATGGACCTTTCAGTTACTTGTCATTTGTCACGTTCCTTTGTTCAGTTTCCCGCCACTAGCCTGTCTCCCTGGTTACCATCATTAGTTCATCTGTACCACTGTATTAATTACCATCATCTGTGTTTGTTATTTAGTTCCTCCCGTTCGCTCTGTCTTTGTCCGATCTCCGTTATGTATGGTTGTTTATCCTGCCTGTCTGTCCGCTTGGAGAACTTTCATTAAAATAGATGTATATTGATCTTAATCTGTTTGTCTCCGTCTCCCAATCTACTGTAAGCTAACCGTGACAGAAGTGCAGGTTTGATCCTGTTGTCTGATATTTGAGTAAAGGAGAGGAATGGCTCAATACGCAGTTCAATACTGTTTGGATTAGACTGGACTTTTTTTCCACTAAGAGTCACACTTGCTGAATCATAATGTACTGAAACTCTTACTGGAATACAATGTGATGTATTATTTCAGTAAGAGTTTAGACAGAAATGCAGACAGATATATACTCACACCTTGCTATTATTGGGTCGGACCCTATTTTGCCTTCAGAACTGCCTTAATCTAAAAACAACATCAGCTATTATGCACACGTAAATCCTGAGTATATCTGTTTATTTGTAGTGTGTACATACTGTATTATGTGTTTATTTGGTATTGTGTAAATTTGTATTTTGTGTGCTGTATATTGATTTGAGTCTTCGTGGCATTGATTCCTCAGTGATTTGTCCATATTGTCATGATATCATCACACGGTTGCTTTAGATCTGCACATCTGTGATGTGAATCTCCCGTTCCAGCGCATCCCAAAGCTACTGTATTCGATTGAGATCTGGTGACTGGAGGCCGTTTGAGTTTAGTGAACTCATTGTCATGTTCAAGAGTCCAGTTTGAGATGATTTGTGACATTATCCTGCTGGAAGTAGCCATCAGAAGATAGACATGGTCAGCAACAATACTCAGGTCGGCTGTAGTGTTTAAATGATGCTCAGTTGGTGCTAATGAGCCCAAAGTAAATATCCATTACACCATTACACCAGCAACAGCCTGAACCGCTGATGCAAGGCAGGATGATCCACGCTTTCATGTTGTTTACACTAATTTCTGACCCTACCGTCTAAATATCACCGCAGAAATCAAAACCGGTGAGCTCGTGTGAATTGTAGCCTCGGTTTGCTGTTCTCAGCTGACAGGAGTGACACCGGTGTGTTTCTTCTGCTGCTTCAAGGCTGGACGTGTTGTGTGTTCAGAGATGCTCTTCTGCAGACCTCGGTTGTAACCAGTGTTTATTTGAGTTAGTGTTGCCTTTCTATCAGCTGAACCAGTCTGTCTTCTGGCATCAACCAGGCATTTTCACTCACAGAACTGACACTCACTGGATAGTTTCTCCATTTCGGACCATTCTCTGTAAACCCTAGAGATGGTTGTGTGTGAAAATCCCAGTAGATCAGAAGTTTCTGAAATATTCAGTATTGTTGTTTACACGGAGACCATTTTCAAAGGTTTTGCGTTTTCAGGCAACCAAAACGCCGTTGTTGTGTAAATAAATGGCCAAAACGCATTAAAAAGTTTGACATTTTTAGTTGAAAACAGATTCAAAGTGCAAGTTTTTGAAAATGACACTGTTATCATACAACAGTCTATAGTTCAGTCTATAGGTGTGTAGTGTTGCTTTACAAAGTGGCATTGGCAACTACTGGCCTAGCATAAATAGCACAGCGTTTTTAGTTGTTTTCATTGATCTTTGTGAACAGGGATCGCTTTGACAAGTTTGTCATCTTTGTACACGAAAAAAGCAAATGAAAAACGTTGTGCATTGTCGTTGTGTAAACGAACCCTCAAACTAATCTTCAAGTTGCAGGCATGGATTTCTCCAGCCAACATTCAACGTTTGTTTTGATGAACTTTCTTTTTCTAGATGACTTTATATACTATATCTTCATTTTCCCTCTGTAAGTCGCCGTGTGGCCTAGACGAAAGCAATGGCTCTCATGTCTATCTTTGTTGAAAGCCCTCACTGCTATCACTCTCTATCATTTTCCGACATGCTCATCAGCCAGACGAAAGATCAAATGCATTTCTGTGAGTAATTTCTAGCCATCAATAAATGTGATGGTTCCAATTTCTCCATTTAAGATGACGCACATTTTGTGCCCTTAAGAAGAAAAATAGAGTATTAATGGGTATCAAAGTGGACTAAAACTTCAGAAAAGCCAAGGCTAATGGAGTGTATTGAGCACATTATTAACAGAGGCTGTGGGTTTGTAAAAATCTTATGGTTTGAAATTATAGGAACACGTAACAAACAACACTCAAACTGAAGGAAGTGTGTTTAATATGATGATATTAACAAAGCTGACAACAGGTTTCTGTACTGGAATGATTAGAGAATAAGAGTTTTTAACCAAAACATGTAAATGCACATGGCATTTTGTGTGCAGCTCTGGTATTGCACATATGATTTCCCCAATTACAAAACATTACTTAAAAAAATAAGACACATCATTTAGACACTTTCTACATCATGTGAGTAAAATAAAATCATTTCTCATTTTGTTACACAAATTGAAGGGACGTTTTCATGTCATATCAGTTATAGTTTACGTACAGTGTATTAGAACTGGACCAGCAATGTACTAATTGAACTAGTAAACCTGTTTGGCAAATGAAATGTAATATATTTTCATACTGTTATTTGCTGTTGCGCATTTTTTATGTTCCCCCAGATTATCTCTTTATGAGTTAATTTCTCATTTCCATCACTTGTCTGAAGGGTCACAGGTGCACAAACAGAGGATATAATTTACAGCCAGGGTCCAAAAATAAGTAAAAATTGGCTTTGGTAAGTAAAGCTACTCGCCAACTGGCTGTTAGCGTTATTATGAACTGCAAAATTATGCGTGATAATCAGACTCTCGCCTCTAACAGGGATGTGAGTGATTCAAAGTAAAGACTTACTAACCGTCTACTAAAACATCTGGCAAGACTCAGTTATCTTGTAATGACTTTAACTAGCTGTTAGACGTGTGCCCTTCCAAATCATGACTATTCAAGTGAATTTTCCACAGGTTAACTCCAAACGGTGTAGAAACATTTCAAAGGCGATCCAGGGAAATTAAAATGCTCTTGCTAAATATCCAGTGGCCCAGAAAAGGGTGTGAATACTTATGTAATTATTTCAGATTTTATTTTTTAATAAATTTGCCAAGCTATTACACATCTGTTTTTTATTTTTCATGATGGTGTATACAGTGTAGATTGATGTGGAAAGTAAGTAATTTGAAGCAGTTTAGCATCAGCCTGCATGATAACAAATGTGAAAAAAAAAGTTATGGGAAATTAAAATTGGCTTTGGTGAGTAAAATTACTTGCCAACTGGCTGTTAACATTATTATGAATTGCAAAATGATGCTGAACTGTTTAAATTGAGTTGTAAGTGTTATAATTAGACCCTCGCTCGCTGCTAAAAGGGATATGAGCGATTCAAAGTAAAGACTTACAAGCCAGTGAAAAATTATTACCATCAAATATTATAGAATTCGAATAACTGTTAGCTGACATGTAGTTGCAAAGATGCTTGTAGTTGGTAGAATGTCTAAAATGGACCAACAAAGTGGGTATTTCATTTTTTCTTTGGGTTACTGAGAAATGTTTCTGCCATTCTTTATGCCAATGTTAGTTCACCTTTTTGAAAGCCAGTACCTTTGACATTTTGCAAGTAGTGAACTAGACAAAATGACAGCTTTAAGCTCTTTAGACCATGACAGGGATGAATTAACTCACATTTTGTCCCAAATGAATGACATTTTAAGCATGACATGGCTGTCACACGTTTGCCTGACTGACCAAGTTAAGATAACTGCACAAAATGGCCCTGAATAACAGCCTTCTGAAGACTGACTGCAGAGTGAAGTGTTACATCAAGGGAATCTGGGACATTCCTAGATCATTTCCTTTTTTTTCATCAGGTCAGAAGTTAACCAACAAAGATATCCAATCAGACATGAAAAAAAAAAAAAAAAAAGACATAAAATGTGACATTCAGATGTGCTATATATAATCTCATATCGCATTACTCATCACTCCAGGCATTTTCTCAAACACACAGTCAAGTAAAAATGCAAATACTTAAAATAAATACATACAAATTTGGCTATATTTGCATCCATTGTACATAAATATTATGGCAAGGAGATGCAGAGATTTTTGACCTCAGTTTTTAATCAAAAGTACCTAAAATATGCTGTTTTGCACTTGAAAGGTTATGGAAGAGTTTTTATGTTAAAATTAATTATCTTAACCCAGTCCATTATTCATTAACTACTATTAGTGTGCAATTCATGGGTTTATCTTCTCCCTAAAAGTTTGAACATTGAGACCCTCAGGCTAAACACTGAGAGCGTCCTCTAAGATATGTCAATCTCTTTCCAGCTCAACCAATAGGATGAGTTTGGGGGCGTGGCTACTGTAGAATGCTGAGAGTTTGGGTTCCCCCAGTGTTTCTGAAACTATACTTCACCTTTAAATAATTGTGTTCTCATTATTCACAGTAAAAGGCAACATTACTGTGGTGACCACTTAGAAATGTCCTGCTCAAGTCATGCTTGCGATGGTGGTTCAGGTTGATCAGCTGCTTCTTTAAACGTTTCATTATCAATGTCATTGTTACTCTTCGTTTCACTGCATATCAAGAGCTGAGGAAGAGCTGAAATTCAGATTTGCTAATGGACATTTGGTTTCCGACATGCACTGTAAGCAGTCGACCAATCACTACAGACTGGGACGTCTGACCAATCAGAGCAGAGTAGGCTCTCAGAGAGGCGGGGTTTAGAGAGTCCAGGGGCACGTTCAAGCTAACGCAAAGTTTTGCTACGGTTTCTGGGTTGAACAACATGTTTCCTGGAAATGGTGTGCAACGGGGTTTGAGATACTTTTTTTTTCTTGTTTGGTGGGTGTGTCAAAAATGTCAGCTCAATCAGCAGGAACATGTATATTACCCACACAGTATTAAAGAGACAGCTCACACAATGAGTCCAAGTCGTCTACAAATGTGTCCTGCACCTCGCAACAATTGAAGATATTAGAAGATATTAGAAGATATTACAATACGCAACAATTGAAGATATTAGAAGATATGTTTGTCGTAAGAGTTTTATAGTAAAAATATAGCATATCAACAGTGATCAGCAATAATGATAAGCCTAATACTCACAATAAAATGAATAAGGTCATATAGATCATAACGCAGTCTCGGAGGTGAGAAGTGGATTATCCTTAACCTGAAATGTTTGTCTTTTCATCCTGAAATGCGAGGCAAATGCTGGATCACAATAATTAGGAACCACAGTTTCCACAAATCCCTTCACTCGATTGGGATGTTCTCTTTTATTCTGGACGGTAAGGGCAGTGAATGTAACATCGAGTGTATTTTGCATTATTAAACACGTATTTATACCGATTTCACCACACTCTGAAAATTCTTCAAAAAGAACAGAAGGAATGTCCTTCTCAGCTGCCGTAGTTGCAACTCTTGCGTCATCAGAACAGGGTGTTCAACGCACCGCCGTTTCGGTTTAAAAAAACATTTTGCAACTTTTTGTCTGGGCTGAACGCAGCCCAGATCATTCATCAAACTGTTTCAGACACTGTGAGAACAAAGCTGATGCTGCAATGTATATTATGAGAAAATGAAAGTGTGTTTTGACCTTGGATGCATGTAAACCTATTGTAGGAAACTTTATAAGGAACCTATAAGGCTGTGTTCACACTTGGCATTAACATGCGACCTGTATCCGGATGTTGTCCACATACACACATTGAAAAGACAAGTGTAAACGCGCTTCTGATGGGAATGTTATCCGATCAGCGTGTCCGGGTTCGGAGGGAGTCGAGGACGCATTGTGATCGGATCTCAGTGTAATGTAAACGCAGTCCAGCCGTCGTGTCTGCATTCACAGGTGGACGTCACACAAAACTGTCATTATTCCCCCTCCTCTCTCCGGAACTGAGAGCTGTGTGGTTTTGCGATACAGTCGAGTGTGAAGTACATCACAAATATACTGAAATGTTTGCCTTCGCACCCGAAAGTTGCAGAACCATTCATTTTCTGTAAAGAACGTGCATTTTTCCCACCACAGCTGGCAACGTTCTCGGACCCATACGTTTCTCTGTACCGTTTCCATTACGGCGTCTATCCACATTATTAGTTCATGCTAAGTATTAATTACTTGCACATTATTAGTACTTCATCCTCCTCGTTTTGCGAGATTTGTAAAATGTCCCCCGACTGAATGCGAGATCCGATCTGTTATCCAGATACAGAAGCCACTTGATGTGGACAGGTGTAAACACCGTGTCCTGATTGGCTTATGATCCGAACTGCTTGATCAGATCACGGTGATTGCATGTTAATGCCAAGTGTAAACGCAGTAAAGTGTAAAGGGGCTCTTTAGGTGTGAATAATTAGGAGGCAAAACCTCTCTTGCTGTCGCCCTGTTCCTGTCTCTCCACCTCTGTCTCACACAGAACTGCCTTTCGAGTCGATTGATGTTGTTGAACTGAGCGGCGCCGACTGCGTTTGATAATCTGTCATCCACACGCCATGCTCTGTGTCATCAACATGCCACGAACACTGCTTCACAAATTAAACACTGACATTTTAACTTGAAAATCTGCACTTACGTGACATGCTGACAAAAACGAAGCAAATACCAAGAAGTGTTTGCTTAACTGGAAAACCAGTGGAGGCTTTCTGACAGTGAGTGTTTAGTTTTTTTCGCCACTTCCCAACATGCATCAGCCAGCGTAAGATTTATGGCTTTTCTAATTAAATTTTGCTAAGCTGGCAGACACTTGAGCGAACTGTGATGTTCCTCCTGGATTCTGATTAACAGGGGCTGAATTCATTATTGTCCTGTAGTGCTCGTCTGGGTCCTTAACAGCCCTGGCTAATTAAAAAGAATAATGCTGCCAATATTATATCGCATGCAATCAACATTTATGCTTACTTGTAAAAAACATAAATACACAAAAGACTGTAGGTGTGTAGTATTAACATTGACCTAAAGTACTTTTGAACCTTCAAAAATACTTTTTATATGAAATATGACGATAACGTATGTGGCCACAGACGCAAAACAAGACACAACTTCTTAATTCTTCTTAAATAATTCAGCATCTAATTTGGTGCTCAAATGTCTTTATTTTTTAGTCTTTCAAATAATGAGAAGAGAAGAAATGTTTTCATTTATTACACTGCAAGCTTGGTTAAAGGTGCTGTAAGCGATGTCACTCGTTTTTTAGGCCAAAACATTTTTTGTCATATCCAGCAAACATCTCCTCACTATCCGCTAGCTGCCTGTCCCCTGAACACACTGTAAAGAAACGCAGTCTCTGTAGACAGCCCAGGCTCCACAAACGGCAAGAAAAACAAACTGGCCCAGCCTGGACCACGAAACATAACAAACAGTGTTCCAGCCAATCACCGACAAGAATGATTTGGGGGGGGGTTAGTGCGCATGCACATGAAGGGGGGTGTGGGGGGTGGAGGAGAGAGAAGCATGAAGAGGGAAGTTAGCTAGAGGAGAGATGTCTTAATAACGACTAACATTAAAATTGTATATTCTTGAGAATTTTGATATGGCCGACACACGACCAAAGAGACGACGTTCCGATGAACAAATATCAAAGAATAGGGAAAAGGAGAAAGAACGAATTTACATCGGAAAAGCGTTGAAAAGGTGACGAGATCTCCGCCGGCAGAAGGGCTTCCAATCCCACATTCAGGAGTCTCTGTTTCTGCTGGACAGGGTAAATCCAGTCTGTTTTTTTCTAAATGGTTCATGACTGTTTCAGGAAGCACGGGAGGGAGGGGGAGGGGACGGGATGAGGAGGAGGGAGGGTCGGGCTAGCCTCCGTTTTGTTTGACAATACTTCGAACGTCAATAAGAAATGACGTCCCCCAACATCGCTTAGAGAACCTTTAACTTTAGCACATTGTTTAGGAGGGTGAAACTTTTTCCCTGAAACTTTTTGCCAAGCATATTCATTTCAATGGCACGTCTAGTCACCACTAAAATCTGACTAAAGTGCTGTCATAATATCTAGAACTGGTTTTAACTTGGCTGTTTGACTTTATATCCTACAGCCCACATGCTGAGTTGGTGTTTGACTTGATGTTGAGCTTTACAAAGTGAGAGTGCGTTTGGTTGTCACACTCTTTAGTCCAGAGAATATTCTCAAATTTCTGCATAGACACCAAACTTAAAGTCTTGACAACAAAACGCAATTGAAAGTTTAAAAGGATACCGGTCATTGAAAACAATGTGACGTATTATAGTAGTTTATAGGCTTTTCAACAGATTATTATTACTATTATTTTAAATGTAAGTGCAATACGCATAAATTAAACCATTGTTTTGGTTAACAGACAGTGTATTTAATAATTTGCATACCTTTTAAACACATGTGACAGCTTGCCTCGACTTGACATTTATGAACAATGCTTTTGTGCTGAGAACACAAGCTTCAACCTTTCCAGTCACCTTTTGAATGTCTGATTGTATTGTGTTCACTTGTTCCCAACAGCAGTTATAACAATATGATGAATGTGGAATTGTTGCTTGGAGGACAGAATTCACAAAACAAACATAACAAGCTCAGCTAGAGAAACACACTTGTGAGTAATTGGACTTTTCACTCAAAACCATAGTTAATGAGTATATGTACCTCGTGACAACTTGCCCCATATAATTGCTCCCTATAATTAATATAGTAAACATATTGTGCTGTCAGAACAAACTTGGAACAACTATACTTTTATTGTTTTTATTCATATTTTGAATTGGTTTTATTGTTTGTTTGTTTTGTTTTTTTCTTTGAATAAGTCTGTATCCAGTTTTTATTCAAATTTTAGATGATTTAATGCACCAAGTTAAACTAAATGAAAATAGATGTTGCTGAAATAAAATAAGCTTATGCTTTATATATATATACACCAGTTGTAAAGTTCTTATAATTAACTATAATGTTATAACAAACCCATACATTTTAAATGATGATTTATTTGTATGGCTTTAGTTATAGTTTTAGTTAAATATAATAATCCGATTGTGCAGTGTAATTGCATAAAAGTTTGACTTTTGGTTAATATTCCAATGAACATTGATGGTGAAAAGGTTTCAAAGGGGCGTTGGGATCATATCTTCTGATATGGAGGACAGTGAACATGAGTGGATCCAAAAGTCTGGAAGATCTTTATTTGATCCCATAATTCTGTTTTTATGAAAATGGTATACTGGTATACATGTACATGATGCATTACTTCATATTGAATATGAATCATGTTGTGAAGGCGGGCAAAGATTGATAAGTCAGAAGACCAAGGTCATCCCAAAAGAAGACCTTGGTCTTCTGACATATCAATCATTTCTTGATCATATTTGTGTGAAAAAGTAACAGGGTTTGTGCATGTGACGGTTAAGTTCTGCTCACGAACGCTGCAGTGTGTTGATAGTCAAATGAATATCCGGATGACCTTCACTGGGAATGACTTAAGCCACAGACTTTAAGGCTTCAAAAGCCTGGCCTCTTTTAACTCGTCGTCTGCTTTCATCTGTTTTACCACAAGGCTTTCCTCTCTTCATAACTCTCTTCATAACTCTCCATCATGTATCTGAAAGTGTGCAGTTTAACAGTCCTGTGGCAGAAACTCGTCTGATGTTCTGGATGAGAAGTCTGAATGTTACTCCATCGCTTACTCTATATGCATATCATTTGATAATGGTAATTTGCTATCTTGCTTTTTATGTTTTGTGGTTCTTAGCATTCATTTATGCTTGAAACCAGAATGATTACACTGTAAGTGATAGTGAACCAGTTACACTTTACAATAATGTGTCATTCGGTAACATTGACTAACAATGAACAATATATTCTTACAGCATTTATTGTGAATGTCTGTTAATAAAAAATGTTCATTTCAGTTCACAGTGCATGGACTAATGTTAGCAGATACAATATTTGATCTTATGTAAAATGTATTAATGGGCCTTAAACGCTGAAATTAACATTAACTAAGATTAATAAGTAGAAGAATTAAGGGCCTTTTAGAAGTAGAAAAAAATATTTAGATATTCATTAATGAACCAACATTATATAAATCAATTTAAACAAATTTGTACAGGTTAAACCAGGTAGAAATGTCTCTGTAAGGTATCAATCGCATGTTAGTGTGGTTAATAATGGTAACATTATTATAAAGTGTTATCAGTGAAGCTTCTTGTGAAACTAATAGTGAGGAAAAAATAAATAAAGGCACTTTTTCTATGAATATGGTACAAATTGGTAAGATAGAATGTTGTTTAGAGCAGTGGATATATTAGAATAAAGCATCAATTTTAAAACTGTATAAGAAGTTATTTGCCTCAGTTCTCTAGTGTATCTGACAGTTGTTACGGCACAACATTTAATATTTCATTGATGTTAATGTCAAACATCAGAATTACACAAGTAAAACAGCTCATGTAATATTTAAAGGGGTGGTTGATTATGATTTCACTTTTCTAACTTTAGTTAGTGTGTAATGTTTCTGTTTGAGCATAAACAACATCTGCAAAGTTACAACGCTCAAAGTTCAAAGCAAAGGGAGATATTTGCTTTTAAAGAAATTGTTTTTTAAGGACTACAACAAACGGCTGGTAGAGACTACACCACATTCCTCCCGGGTTAGTGACATCACCAACCCTAAAATTTACATAAACCCCGCCCCCTGAACACGATTTATAGATTATCAAGACAGAATATGCTAATCAATGACTAGAAGATAACTACACATCAGCTTCATAAATTCATCAACTAACCATTCAGAAATGTCCTGTTGCTTCTACATGTTGTCACTTCTTCTTGAGTCTCTCCATCATTGTCTGAATCCGGTTTGAACATAAAAGGCTAAAAGTTTTGACATTTCCAGTGCATGTCTGTGTGAGGTAAAAGGACACAAGCTGTTGAAGCTCCGCCCCCTGTGCCGGGAGCAGCGGCTCATTTGCATTTAAAGGAACAGACACAAAATGGTGTGTTTTTGCTCACCCTCAACAATTTTAACATGCTATATAAAAATATCTGTGGGGTATTTTGAGCTAAAACTTCACATACACACTCTGGGGACATCAGAGACTTATTTTACATCTTGTGAAAAGGACATTAGCACCCCTTTAAATAAACCTTGTGGTTGTTTGGCAAAGCATCTTTCTTAAATTAACATTCACTATGAAAGAATACACTATTTTCACTATCATTAAGTGTTTCCTGTGACATCTCTTTTTCTTTTCATTAGGAAGTGCCTTATGAGTTAGTGACATGTCGAGCTGTTTTACGTGCACTGCTGTTGACTGTAAGTTGGCATAAATACATAGATTTACTTGCAGTGTTTCACAGGAGGAGGGCAAATGCTAATATCAAATGCAAATGATCAGGTCTGATCTGCCTAATCTGTGATAATATGAGAATAAATGACAGTGGCTGTCTGCCTTTGAAGCTCCGCTTTGAAGACCATTTCTTTCGCTCTGCCTTTCTTTTTTCTTTTCCAGTGGGGTTGTGTGAACCTTTCGTAAGACCACAACAGACTGCTAATGAATTCAGTCACTATCAAAGAGAATTTGATAGTTAAACCTGACCTTTTTTGTATTTTATTTTTTTATTGATTGATCAATCAGTTACAGTGTTTATCTACACATGTGCACATGAAAAATTACATATTAGATTTGAAGCATTAGAACTGAATATTGCTCATAATCCTGCACGACTGATCATATTCTTGGCCACACATCCTGATATTCACTGAATATTCATAAAATGAATGCAAGTAAAAATTCACTGAGACAGTTTAGAAAATCCTTTTGAATTCACTTGTAAGTTGCCTGAGCGAGTACGTGTAGCATATTAAAAATTATATTAGTATGAAAGTGCATATTCCTCTCATGTTATTAACACTTTCACACATCATTTCTGAGCACTTGTTAGCTCTTGGACTGTAATCAGATCCAACCTTGGCTCTTTGCCGCAGAGAAAATCCTCAGTTTTAGCTCTTTGTGAATGTTCAGTACAGCAAAGAACCAAAATGGGAAATATTTCTGCATCATTTCATAAATTATTTTTGGACGTTCATCACCATGGTGATCTCACTGCGGCAACAACGGCATCAAATTCATGGATATTGCCTTTAATAAAACATTAGACTTTAATTTGACTTGGGCGTCTCGATTATAGCAGTAAATCCAAGAGTTTTGCAAAAATTATAAGGGGAAATATTCTGCACTGATTGTAATACTGCAGAATGTGATTTTCTAGTCACTTTTAAATCTCCCAGAGGAAAACGTTATTGCTCACAATTGCTCTTTCATTGCTTGCGATCAGCCATCAGCTTCGTCTCAGGGATTCTCCTACTATTTCTTAGGATAAACAAAACAGTTGTCATGCAGTAAGAGTCCCGTACAGAGCTAAACAGAAATAAATGTGGATGGCTGGCAGCTCTGACGTGCGATCTTGAGGGAATCTGATGAGAAAAGTTAAACTTCAGATAAACTTCACATGAGTTTCTAGATGTGGCTTTTTATAACAAACCCTCATAAGTTAGCAGAGAAATCTAGACACGTATCTTACCTGACACTAACTGTGTTTCCATCCAAAGTAGAGAATTTAACTTATGCGCAAAATGCACAAGTTAAATTCTTAAAACTTGTGCGAATAACGCAGCATTTCCATCCAATGTGTTCAAGAGATCAAAATCATCACTTCCAGGGTGATTGTGGAAGTTGCTGCACTCATGGAAGCCACTGTGGCTTTTCCCTCCATCATAAATGAGTGTGTCTCAGAGCGTCAGACGAAACACAGTAAACGCTGTCATGTTCTCTAGCGTTCGGATGCTGGTGTTCAGGAACACAATCGTGTGAGACGCTTCTGGAGGGAATTAAACCAAATCATTCTGATTACACACTTTGCAAACCAACATTAGAGATGCTGCGATGCCATTGGTCCACTGGTTACTCCAGTTATCCAATCACAGCCTCTGCTGAGGCAAAGTCACATTAGGTTTTTTTTGTTGTTTTTTTTTGTTTTTTTTGCATATTGAGGGATTTCCTTGGTGTTTCCATAGTTATTGGATAAAAACAAATGATATGCCTTAATTGAGTGAATAAGTTTTTATGCACATTTTTAGAATTTATGTGCATTTTACCATTTCCATCCAGCTTTTTTTATGCAATATCCCCAAAAAAATGCATAAAAATAGGTGGATGGAAACATAGCTATTGATATTAAAATGGACAGTCAACTGTCTAAACACTTTATTTTGATGCTCCCAACAGACATTCTACTGACTATAAGTAAAATTTGCAACTACAACTTCTACTAACCCGAACCCTAATCTAACAAGCCTACTAAAACTCTAATGAGACTTAGCTATCATGTAGTTGCAGAGTTACTTAAAGTTAGTAGAATGTCTAAAGCGGACTATCAAAATAAAGTGTAACCATTACATGTTTTCCAGCAAACTCAATGATCCTCTGAGAAATCGAATCCATGTCCAAATCCAGATGTCTGTGACTGCTGATCGCATCGGTTCTCCTCGTGTGTTTTTGACTAACCGTACCTTCTACATGTTGCACCTTTCAATATAGACATCATCAAATTAAGTAATATAATATAAATATAAAAATAAGACTTTAAGTCTGGCCATTTTAATGTCAGCGTCAGGTAAGATACTTGTCTAGTTTTCTGTACTCAGTTACGAATCACTCATGTGAAGTTTATTTAAATATTTTGTAGAATAAAACAAATTATAGAAATGAAAAATCTTATTATATATAAAAAAAAGCCTTCTGTAAAAATTCATGCAATAAAATGCAAAAATGCTTTTCTTACTTCTTAAATTTTGCTTGTAACACACTTAATCTAGATTTTTTTTTTCCAAGAAAACAAGACTTTTCCTACTTTAGTAAATGCATCTTGATTTAAGAATTTGTTTTTATATTTGGACTGGAAACAAGAAAAGAAAAATACTAAGTAAGAAAAGCATTGTTTTTATTTTATTTTATTTTATTTTATTTTATTTTATTTTTTTGCAGTGTAACACACACATCTAAAAAAAACACAGATAATAAAATCAGAAATATTAGTCTCATCCGAATCAATACGTAAAATCACAGACATTGGGCCCTATTTTAACGATCTGAAACGCAAGTGTCAAAGCGCAAAGCGCAAGTAACTTTGTGGGCGGGTCTTGGCGCTGTTGCTATTTTCCCAGCGGAATAAATAACTCTTGCGCCAGGCACAAATCTAAAATGGGTTGGTCTGAAGTAGCTTCATTATTCATAGGTGTGGTTTGGGCGTAACGTGAAATAAACCAATCAGAGCGTCATCTCACATTCCCTTTAAGAGCAGACGCGCTTTGCTCTAAAGCGGATTCCTATTATAACGGCGGATTTGCCAGACGCGCGCCAGGAGCGGTTCACAGCCAAGGAGAGCAACGCTCTCGTCAGGGACGTTGGGGATGGAGAAACCCACCCAAATTAACTTCGGTTAAAAAGGTGTATGATAATTTGGGTAAATGTGTAAGCTAGATGTATGCTTTTATAATAAATTGTCTATCTATCTATCTATCTATCTATCTATCTATCTATCTATCTATCTATCTATCTATCATAATAATGTATGATTTGCAAAAATGAAAACTGCTGCTTCTGTGTAGATGAGAGAATCAAAGTGTATGCGCGTTGTGCACACGCTACATTGATTATGGCCAAGCATGCGCCCTTAAAATAGCATATGAATAACATGCGCAACGCGCCACTGACTTTAAACTTTTTTTCCTGGTTAGTGGCGCAATTGTTTTCTAAACCTGCAAAATAGCATGAAGGAACGTTTGCGCCGGAACACGCCTCCTTTTTTGCGCTGAACCGCCCAGGGAGCGCAAGTTCATTCCCTAGTTTAGCGACGTGCTTCTGTGGAGGGAAAAGCGCGCTTTGCGCGGGTGCAAAATAGGAATGATACATGCGTCAGTGTACAAAGTCAATTGCGCTGGGTGCAAGATAGGGCCCTATGTGTGATAAGAATTGTAGCTCAAAATTCATTTTGAAAACTGGTCCTGTTCAAATACTGTATGACTGTTTTTGCAATAAGATCTCAACTCTAAAGAAGGATGTAACCAAATTGAGATATTAAATAGATTTCATAACTCACTCTCTTGTTCTTGCTCTACCATCCATACACTCAGTGAAAAAGGGCAAAATTATAATGACATCAATTCAGTTTCACAAGTAACCTTTCACAGGTCTAAACGCATTATTGTAGTCGACGGCACACAAAACAACTCACCGATGTTCTTCCACCGATTCAGCTTTTGTTTTTGCTCAACTACTGTAAAGTCCCAAGCATAAGTTGAGATTCTGGCCCTTGGATCCCAGCTAAGCCCGACGCTCCTGCTTGTTACTCCCAGACAGAGTCCCGTCCATTGACACAGCTTAGGGATTTGAGGCCGGATTAGTTGAGGAGAGAAGTGTAAGAAACGCTTCCTCTAATGTTGGCTCTAGAGCGATGTTGGAAAGTGCTTGCAAGCTCTTTTGTAAAGCCCCCTTCTCTCAATTAGATTGATTCCTGGGCCTTGGCCTTGCTTCAGAGCGAAGCTCATTTGTTTCAAATAGGTTTAAGATGTCTGGGGCAATGGAGCAAGGTGGATCTGTGCCCTAACCTTTACTGCCCGGGGAAATAGAGGCGCTCGACACCCAACAATAGATGCTCACTTACAGGCTGTCAGGAGATTCTGCTGGATATTATAGAGACTCTGATGCTTGGCCGGCTGCTTCTCTTCATTAATCTCTGGAAAGTAGAACCGCTTTACGGGAATAGGCCATTTGTCAGCTCGTCATTCATAGTTAAAGTGCACTGTAAAGGAGAAAACTAAATATTTACTTATGGAGCCTTATGAAGGAAAAATATATATTGTTTTTATTTTTCAGTTTCATGAATAAAGCTCCTTACACTAAAAATGCTGGGTTGTTTCAACCCAACTTTGGTGTAAGCCCGTTTATCGGTCCAAATGGGGGTTCCCGCTAAGACGGGTGAAGGTCTCTGTGCGTTACCTTTTACGCAACACAACAAGATTAAATGAAATACATTTTCTCATATGTATTACCTCGTTATTTCATCTGACTCCATAAATGAAAAAGGTTTTAAAGATATCTGAGCATCATTAAATGTGAACGAATGTTTGATTATTCTTTTTAACTCCTTAATTATATTTTGTTCAGATTAGAAAACGATGTCGCTCAGAGGTCCTCACGTTCACAAGCTCATCAGTTTTAGTCACCAAACAGAGATAATACCTGAGATCGGTCACATTCACGCTTACACAATCAAAGATACTTTAATAGCCCCCATGGAATTGCATACACTTGAATTTAACTTAAACGTTTACTTCAGTAGAGGTATGTCCACTATTACAGATATAAGCTGACCAACTTTACTTCTCTCATAATAGTTTTGAATTGGCCATGTCGTGGTTTCCCACGTACACTTATCTAAAGTAACATTAAATTAAAACAGAGGTAAGACACACCAAGATTTAGATTGCTCAAGCCCTAAATGGAAATTCACTTCTTGTCTTTGCAAACCAAGTACACTTGAATCAGTGCCAAATATTAGTCGTCACTAATCTGACGCAAAACTTGCGGTAACATCCGTTTAATCTACTTATTCTGAGTCAGTCAGAATAAAATCAAATGTAACAATTTATTATGTCAGGTAAATGTATCATGCCAATTTCATAATCAGTTCAAAGATAATAAATACAAAACATCAAATGCTCTGGAATATAGAGAGAAGATGCAAACCTGACATTATAAATACATGATGCTGAGAGTCTTGACCACTCTCAGCATCACAGGCTAATTTGAGCTACAAATCGCCCCGAGCATCTTGTTGCAATTCATTATATACCCAGACCAAGATAGAAACTTCTTTCACATGGAAACATTTTCTAACAATGGGATTTTGCATTGAGTTTACACCTTTTGAGAGCAGGAGGCCATTTGCCTGGACGACACGCCCTCCTCTGTGTGCGAGTTATCTCTAAACTCTCCACACCTTATTACCTTTGGGTTTACTTCTTTGGGAATGAGACCTTTGTACCAGTCACACTGAGAGATTTAAAATGATACCAAACATGTGTAATACTGTATAATAATTATTCACATTAAACCATATAGATTGTTGGGTGAATTTTGGTGATCTCAGCATGAGAGAGAAGGAGTGGGGGAAGAGGGAAAGAGATGTAGATTAGGATGATTCTGAGGTGAGACTAGTTCTTCGAGTAGTTCACAAGAGTGAGTTCAATTGTTAATTTCCTTTGTTCTCTCAGAGAGTTTCCCTCTCTTCCAGTTGTTCCAGTCTTATGGACAAACCCAACCGTTGGGTTACATTTTTAAATTACATTTTTTAACCCAACTTTTGGGTTTGTCCATATTTGACCCAAAGTTGGGTTGAAACCACCCAGCATTTTTTATGCTCACTTACAGGCTGTCAGGAGATTCTGCTGGATATTATAGAGACTTTTCTCTTCATTAATCTCTGGAATGTAGAACCACTTTACGGGAATAGGCCATTTGTCAGCTCGTCATTCATAGTTAAAGTGCACTGTAAAGGAGAAAACTAAATATTTACTGAGGATTTTTATTTGTTTATCAGTTTTATGAATACAGCTTAGTTACATATAAAGCAATGCAATTCATTGATGATTGAGAGATGAACAAATAAATGATGATGAACAGGATTTTTCTATAAAATTATGTATGGATTATCAAGTAAACCTGAGTTCCTTCAATCTAGTAGCTTGCTAGTAGCATATACGCTGAGTTTCAACTAATTTTTGTGACAAGCTCCACAAACTTCACAGAAGGGAAACCGGGACGACAGAAAGCGGTGTAGATTTGAAAATCATGCTTTCCCCCGTTATGGTTGAATCACGGAAGCTACACCAGTTACTTTGCCAAGAGATCTCTTCTTTATTATTTAATATATATGTATCAGACATACAAGAGAAACAGGTGTAGAAGAATAAGGCTATAGGTGAGGAGGTCTTCATTCCAGATTTCTCTGTTCTCCATTTCTCTATCCTCTCATCCCATCATGCCTCTATAGCCCTATTCGGACGGGATTAACTTTACAAGGGTAGATGGAGTAATGTAATTTTACCACAGGACAATGGCCAGTTCGCACGGGATAAGAGATCTAAATAAAGCCAGCAGAAGTGGGAGAGTAACTCGATTCGCACATCGCCATCACTCCTGTCGTCATGTGTGTATTATGTTGCTTCCTGATATCACATGCACAAACTCATATAAAACAGTTATGTCTGGTCGAACGATGTATTAATTAACTTCAGATTGGATTGTGTTGGTAATAGGCACTTACCTAACGCTAAAAGATGTTTCGTGCCTCTAACAAGTGCTTTCGATCTTCTCTCTGATCTGAATGGTGTGTGTGAAACACTTGAGTTCCCTTTCGAAGGGAACCTCGACAATACGTCATCGACATTATGGGGAATCGCCTCAGCGTGACCAATGACTGAAGTACCTGTGGAATCCCGCCAATCGCATTGGCTCGCGTCAGCCGTGACGTGACGCTCTGGAGTGCCCAGGAAGTATAAATAGAGCGCCCAGAGAACATGTCATCCTCTTTTCGTCTTCAGGGACTGGTTTACTGAGTGCTGTAAGTTGGAAAGATGGATAAATCTAATAAGACATTTAGGAAGTGTGTTTACCCGTGCGAGAGGTGTCTTGCACCTGGTGATTCACACGACCTGTGTGTTTGGTGTCTGGGTGAAGAGCACGCGCGCTCTGCTCTCGAGGGGGCGGAGTGCGTTCACTGCGAGCGTCTTCCTTTGAGGACGCTTCGTTCTCATCTGTCCCTCTTCTCGAGGGAAGAGGGACAGTCTTCTTTGCCCCGCGGATCGGGTCCCTCTCGCGCCGAGGCCGAGAGAAGACTCAGATCGTGGGGATCACAAAGAGACCTCGCTGACGATTTTGAGAGAGGGGTGAATCTCTCTCAATCGTCAGCGCGGGATGAGGGTGAGCTGCTGGCCGATGATGATGCATCTTCAGCATCTTCTAGGGCAGCAGGCAGTGCTCTTCTGGCGTCAAGCCAGGGCGAGCAGGAGGAGCGAGAGGCGGGCGAGGATGTTGAGATGCCTGAGCCTGCCCAGCCCTCCTGCCCCGCGTACGAGGAATTAATGGAGGTGATGGAGCGTGCCACTGCCAGGCTCGAGTTGCCCTGGCAGCGCATAAGAGAGGAAGCTGCTCGTGGGAGGCTTGATGAGCGCTTCCTCTCTGGCCACACCCCATCGATTCCTGGGAGCCTTCCATTCCTTCCTGACCTCCATTCTCAGGTCGTGAAGGCATGGAAGAAACCATACTCCTCGCATATTCATCGCTTCCAGCGTTTGAGTTATGCAAACGTGGAGGCGATGCAGGAGCATGGTTACGCATCGATGCCTCCCATCGAAGATTCCTTCGCCAGCTATTTGGCGGGGGAGGGGGCATCGACGCTGAGGACTCCCACCCTGCCATCCAAACCCCTTCAGACCACATCTCGGTTGAATGGCAGGGCGTACGCGGCGGCAGGTCAGGCTGGTGGGGCACTGCACACGATGGCTGTGTTGCAGGCGTACCAGGCTGACCTGCTGAAGGACCTGGATCAGGGTCAGGGTTTGTCCCCTGATGCGGTGGCCGAGTTGCGCCGCACCACAGACCTGGCTCTCCGGGCCACTAAGCAGACAGCTACGGCCATCGGTCGTTCGATGGCTGCCATGGTGGTCACGGAGAGGCACCTGTGGGTGAACCTGGCTGGCATTGGGGAGAAAGAGAGGACTTTTCTCCTCGATGCTCCGGTTTCGCCCTCTGAACTTTTTGGAACCTCCGTCGAGGCGGTGGTCGGAAAGTTTAGAGAGGCGAAGGCGCGCTCGGCGGCATATAGGTCTTGTATACCGCTCCGGTCCAGGTCCGCACCCAGACGCCCCTGGGGTCCTGGCCCGCCTCGCTTCGAGGAGCGTAGGCAGGACCAGCGGGACTCGGTCGCCGCTCGTGCCCCTCCTCTAGTGCAGAGCAAGGCCATGAGACGGCGCGAGTCCAGGAGGAAAAGGCGGGGGGTAAGGAGAGAGGATTTCCAGTCTAGGCGTGAGGAGGATCGCCCTGGGAGGAGCAGATAGGCTTTGTTCCTCCTCTTTTAAGCCCGCCTTCCCTCTTTCCCCATTTTAAAGTAACATCAGGCCCAGCGGACCTATGATGATGGAGTATTAGTCTGACGGTCTGCATCAGGGCTTGGTGTATAGCTGAACAGAGTAGATATGTTTCTTTATTTAATAAGCTAGCTTGTAAACAGTATATATAGTTATTGTCGGTATATGTGTTAGGCTTCCTCTCCCTATGAGAGTCGTACTGCTGAGGCCTCCATATACATATTGCATGTTTCAGGCTTCCTCTACTTTTAGAATCATCCTGCAGAGGCCTTCATGCAAATAGCAAGCTAGTTTTTTATCAGTATATGTAGTAGGCTTCCTCTCCATATGAGGGTCGTATTGCTGAGGCCTCCATATACTTATTGAGCCTAGGACGGGCTAGTTATTGTTAGTGTGTGTGTTAGGCTTCCTCTCCCTATGAGAGTCGTACTGCTGAGGCCTCCATATACAGATTGCATGTTTCAGGCTTCCTCTGCTTTCAGAGTCATCCTGCAGAAGCCTTCATGCAAATAGCTAGCTAGCTTTTGTCAGTATATGTTGTAGGCTTCCTCTCCATATGAGAGTCGTACTGCTGAGGCCTCCATATACATATTGCATGTTTCAGGCTTCCTCTACTTTGAGAGTCATCCTGCAGAGGCTTTCATGCAAATAGCAAGCTAGTTTTGTGTTGGTATATGTAGTAGGCTTCCTCTCCATATGAGGGTCATGTTGCTGAGGCCTCCATATACTTATTGAGCTCAGGCAGGCTAGTTATTGTTAGTATATGTGCTAGGCTTCCTCTCCATATGAGAGTCGTACTGCTGAGGCCTCCATATACATATTGCATGTTTCAGGCTTCCTCTACTTTCAGAGTCATCCTGCAGAGGCCTTCATGCAAATAGCAAGCTAGTTTTGTGTTAGTATGTAGTAGGCTTCCTCTCTATATGAGGGTCGTATTGTTGAGGCTTCCATATACTTATTGTATTGCTGATATATGTGTTAGGCTTCCTCTCCATATGAGAGTCGTACTGCTGAGGCCTCCATATACATACTGCATGTTTCAGGCTTCCTCTGCTTTCAGAGTTATCCTGCAGAGGCCTTCATGCAAATAGCAAGCTAGTTTTGTGTTCGTATATGTAGTAGGCTTCCTCTCCATATGAGAGTCGTATTGCTGAGGCCTCCATATACATACTGCATGTTTCAGGCTTCCTCTACTTTCAGAGTCATCCTGCAGAGGCCTTCATGCAAATATCAAGCTAGTTTTGTGTTGGTACATGTAGTAGGCTTCCTCTCCATATGAGGGTCATGTTGCTGAGGCCTCCATATACTTATTGAGCTCAGGCAGGCTAGTTATTGTTAGTATGTGCGCTAGGTATTGCATGTTTCAGGCTTCCTCTACTCTCAGAGTCATCCTGCAGAGGCCTTCATGCAAATAGCAAGCTAGTTTTGTGTTCGTATATGTAGTAGGCTTCCTCTCCATATGAGAGTCGTATTGCTGAGGCCTCCATATACATATTGCATGTTTCAGGCTTCCTCTACTTTCAGAGTCATCCTGCAGAGGCCTTCATGCAAATATCAAGCTAGTTTTGTGTTGGTACATGTAGTAGGCTTCCTCTCCATATGAGGGTCATGTTGCTGAGGCCTCCATATACTTATTGAGCTCAGGCAGGCTAGTTATTGTTAGTATATGTGCTAGGCTTCCTCTCCATATGAGAGTCGTACTGCTGAGGCCTCCATATACATATTGCATGTTTCAGGCTTCCTCTACTTTCAGAGTCATCCTGCAGAGGCCTTCATGCAAATAGCAAGCTAGTTTTGTGTTAGTATGTAGTAGGCTTCCTCTCTATATGAGGGTCGTATTGTTGAGGCTTCCATATACTTATTGTATTGCTGATATATGTGTTAGGCTTCCTCTCCATATGAGAGTCGTACTGCTGAGGCCTCCATATACATACTGCATGTTTCAGGCTTCCTCTGCTTTCAGAGTTATCCTGCAGAGGCCTTCATGCAAATAGCAAGCTAGTTTTGTGTTCGTATATGTAGTAGGCTTCCTCTCCATATGAGAGTCGTATTGCTGAGGCCTCCATATACATATTGCATGTTTCAGGCTTCCTCTACTTTCAGAGTCATCCTGCAGAGGCCTTCATGCAAATATCAAGCTAGTTTTGTGTTGGTACATGTAGTAGGCTTCCTCTCCATATGAGGGTCATGTTGCTGAGGCCTCCATATACTTATTGAGCTCAGGCAGGCTAGTTATTGTTAGTATGTGCGCTAGGTATTGCATGTTTCAGGCTTCCTCTACTCTCAGAGTCATCCTGCAGAGGCCTTCATGCAAATAGCAAGCTAGTTTTGTGTTAGTATACGTAGTAGGCTTCCTCTCTATATGAGGGTCGTATTGTTGAGGCTTCCATATACTTATTGTATTGCTGATATATGTTGTAGGCTTCCTCTCCATATAAGAGTCGTACTGCTGAGGCCTCCATATACATACTGCATGTTTCAGGCTTCCTCTGCTTTCAGAGTTATCCTGCAGAGGCCTTCATGCAAATAGCTAGCTAGCCTTGTCAGTATATGTTGTAGGCTTCCTCTCCATATGAGAGTCGTACTGCTGAGGCCTCCATATACATATTGCATGTTTCAGGCTTCCTCTACTTTCAGAGTCATCCTGCAGAGGCCTTCATGCAAATAGCAAGCTAGTTTTCTGTCAAGTATATGTTGTGGGTTTAATGTTATATGTGTTAGGCTTCCTCTCCATTTGAGAGTCGTACTGTTGAGGCCTCCATATACTTATTGGTGTCCAGACCTTGAGCTAAAGCAGCAGGTGTACAGTTAGCCTGACGTGTAGGCTGTAGGGGCTGTTGGACTTATTGTAGTGGTCAGGCATCCCCTTAGCATGGCGGCGTTGGTATAGCGTTCCCCATAACGTCGATGGCGTATTGTCGAGGTTCCCTTCGAAAGGGAACGTCTCAGGTTACAAATGTAACCTTTGTTCCCTGAGAACAGGGAACGAGACAATACGTCTCCCTGCCATGCTTTCGGTTCGGCCTGTTCAGTCCCTTCAGACGAAGAGGATGACATGTTCTCTGGGCGCTCTATTTATACTTCCTGGGCACTCCAGAGCGTCACGTCACGGCTGACGCGAGCCAATGCGATTGGCGGGATTCCACAGGTACTTCAGTCATTGGTCACGCTGAGGCGATTCCCCATAACGTCGATGACGTATTGTCTCGTTCCCTGTTCTCAGGGAACAAAGGTTACATTTGTAACCTGAGACGTTTTGCCACAGACTCGTCCCAGCGTCTAGAACGCAACTGATGCTTTTTCAAGCGTCTCCATACTTGAAAAACCGCGGAAAACTGCTTTTAAACAGGAAATGACGGAAAATGTACGTGTATTTACAGCGGGTCTATTCGCACGGGATTAGTATTACCTGAGGTCATTTTTCCAGACCTTTTTACTGAAGGTAAAAGTCACCGTAATCTACTGACATTGTCCGTGATGATCACTGAGATGCACATTCAGACGGGACTAAAATCACAGAGAAGCTCTGGTAATTATTACTTTACCCCTCCTCTCCATGTTAAACTAGTCCTGTCCGAACAGGGCTTAAGTTTCTCCTTCCTCTCACCACCTCATGCCTTCATGTTTATCTGAGTCAATACAGTAAGATTGAGCTTATATACACCACTGAGTGACTTAGTTACAACTTCCTTGTAAGATAGCAAAACTGTTGCTTGTGTTTAAAATGGAACGTTTCCTCATGCTTACACAAGGTAAAATCCACTATCCCTCAGTGTATATATGAGTGGCACATTTGCATCAGTTGAAAAACATTAATTTCCCTGTAAAGAACATGCCAGCTGTACACAGTTGAAGTATCATCATTAGTGGAAAGTCCTGTCATCCTATGATCAGTGAACACACATACTTGTGTGCAAAATATAGCTCATCCCATATCTCTCATCAGCACACATGTACAACATACTCTGACTTCACAAAATGCATTATGAAATTATTATGACAATAGTCTTCAGCGGCACCATGTTTGTTTTCTTTATTTTACAAAAGCACAATGTTTTGAAAAAATTTTTTGTTTTTATTCTGTGTATGCATGTTAAAATAGACCCTTTACAGTTTCCTACAGTCTTACTCTTATCTCTATGTCCATAAATTACGGACTCTTTTAAGTTGTTTTCGCTGTTATAATGAGATCATTTGTCATTGTGTTGATTTGTGTCGTGGAAGTCTCACTACAGTCCAGTGATGTCATGTAAACGTGAAGACTCGCTTCACTCGCGTCTCCTCATGGAAAGGGTGAAATAGACTCTTTTTCTCCTTCTCACTCATCTTTCTGTGATTTCTTGAAAAAGTATAATATTGAATTGTGTGGATCCGCCATTGATGAGTTAATGAAGTCTCACGTGCAAAGACACCAATAATCAAACCAATAGGCATTTTACTGTGCAGCATTGGTCAATCTATCAATTAGAGGAACAAATCAACAATTCCTTTTCTTTTCTTTCTTTCTTTTTTTTTATTATTTTTTTTTAGCAATGATGAATCTGGGGTGGGAATATCAAACAACATCATCCAGATGTGCTAATCACTGGAGCGAGGCAGAAAAAGACTTGACACAATCTCTGCACATTTCATTTTTCATTATTTTCATTATTTTGTATTGCACAATATAATATTATAACATAAGAGATGCTTTTCAGTTTTGTTGCTGATTGTGACCAAATGCCTTGTTTTTATCAGCCCTAGAATATAAAATGACTCCTGCAAGAATGCATTCAGTTTACTGCTTAATACGGTAAAGGAGGCTGTACTGTAACTCGGGGACTAAATGCCTCTTGGTGGAACAAACTGTAATTTGCAAAACTGTCTGTTCAAAATAAATGAAAAGAAACATAACATTGGGGATGTGTTGCTTTTTCCTGTTGAACCGATCTCATATGAAACCGTGACCCAAAAACTGAAGGATGTACTAAACCGTGACTTCTGTGTACCTGTAAATATTACTAAAAATATCAAAGTTATTCTTACGTTTACTTTATGAACATCAGTACAGATTTCACAGCACAAACACACGTGAAGCACGAGCTGAAGGTTTGTACAATTATACTAAAAGCCTTTTACCTGCTAAAAAAAGTCTAAACTATCAATCAGACGACAGAAGATATGGAGGAGATTGTGAGCGACAGTTCTTTTGGCAAAGTTTTGATCATTTAGAGGTCTTAAAAATTTGCATATCAAACATGATATGGGTTAACCTTTCGGTCTGTTCTTCTGATTACCGTCAGCACTGTAAAATTCATCTCCCTTTCTGTTGAGCCACATTAATGCCAAGACAACAGATTGGGCTGTTCTTGATCCTGTCCAACTGGAACTTAACCTCCGCCTTCCCAGCATGCCTTTCAGTCTCTTCCTGCTCCGCGTCTTAGACAAGGTGAATGAAACCAGAGAATACGGTTGTGAATAGTTTTTTTAGTATTCAGTATGTGTAGTTCAGGATGTTAGTTTATTCAAATGCAGGCAATTGTATGTCCCAGGGGCTGTTTTTGTTTGTTTGTTTGTTTTTTGTAAATAAATAAATAAATAAATAAATAAATAAATAAATACATACATACATACATACATACATACATACATACATACATAATTAAATAATTAAATAAATGAATGAATGAATGAATGAATGAAGGATCATCTTCATTTTAAACTGATAATTTATATTAATGTTGCCACCAGTACAATTTTAGTTTATTTTTATAATAGTTTTATTAAAATTTTCGGTAACACTTTATTTTGATAGTCCGTTTGTTGAGACTTTCGTTGCAACAGTGCATCAGTTGACATTCAACAACACTGTTTCAACTGACAAATAACATACGTTCAACTGACTGCCTATAGACTATAAGGTACAATTCAAGTGTTAATCTACAGATTTTACGAAAAAGTGCCTGTTGACTGTCAATGTTATTTTGCAACAGGTTATTAACCAATTGGCGACTAACTTTCAATTGTCAACTAACTTTCTTTTTTTGTAAGATTGAGTACCAGCAACTCAAGATCAATCTGTCAGTTAAATGTCAACAGTCATGTCAGCATATGAAGTATATGAAACTGTATGTCCTACTCAAGGGGTCTCATGTGCATCAAATTAATAATTATTTTAGCTGATTTAAAACTGTTTTTTAAAATGTTTTAACCATTTGTAGATAATCTGTTGATAGTCAACTAAAGATTAGATCTGTTGTTTGTCAACAAATAAATTGTTTATGATCAGTAGACTATTAATAGACATTATCCACTAAGTGTTAGTAGATATATTTTAGGACTATCTAATTAAAGTGAAAAACAGTTTATATCAGTAGAAGGTCTATAACCTATCAACAGATTGAAAACATACTTTTTTTGTACGTTTGGATAGATGCTGAAACGTATGATACAGACCATGTCTGCAACATAGATTTATTACGAATTCACAGCTACAAAACGTTTACGAATCATAAAGATATCTGTATCATTTCCCTTATACTGTTTTATAGATAAATGTAAGTTCCCTTAACCCTACTCCCAAACCTAAATATAAATTACTCATTTTATACAGAATATAAAAAGAATAAAACACTTTATGGACAGAGATGTGTAGGGAAATGCCAGTTTTATAGCATTAACATTAACATTAACAGAGCCACTAACATTAATCCTACTCCTGCCCCTAAAACTGTACAGCACCTTAAAACATCAACCTGCGCTCTTGACACTCTTCCCACATCATTTTTCAAAAGTGTGTTAAACAGTTTAGAAGCAGATCTTCTAGAAGTGGTAAATGCCTCACTTCTCTCTGGGAGTTTTCCAAACTCCCTGAAAAGTGCAGTTGTCAAACCCCTCCTGAAAAAGAACAATCTGGATAAGACCATATTAAGCAACTATAGGCCGATCTCAAATCCTCCTTTCATAGGCAAAATCATTGAAAAAGTTGTCTTCAATCAGCTGAACAAATTTTTATGCGCGAATGGATACTTTGACAATTTTCAATCTGGTTTCCGACCACATCACAGCACAGAGACAGCGCTCATAAAGATAATAAACGATATTCACTTAAATACTGATTCAGGCAAATTATCAGTGCTGGTACTACTCGACCTCAGTGCTGCATTTGACACTGTCGATCATAACATACTTCTTGACAGGCTGGAAAACTGGGTGGGGCTTTCTGGGATAGTCCTAAAATGGTTCAGGTCATACTTAGATGGGAGAGGTTATTATGTGAGTATAGGAGATCATAAGTCTGAGTCCATGACATGCGGAGTCCCTCAAGGCTCAATTCTTGCGCCACTCCTGTTCAACCTGTATATGCTCCCAATGAGCCAAATAATGAGAAAGAACCAAATTGCTTACCACAGCTCTGCAGACGACACACAGATCTACTTAGCCCTATCGCCTAACGATTACAGCCCCATTGACTCCCTGTGCCAATGCATTGATGAAGTCAACAGTTGGATGTGTCAAAACTTTCTTCAGTTAAACAAAGACAAAACTGAAGTCATTGCATTTGGAAACAAAGATGAAGTTCTCAAGGTGAACGCATACCTTCACTCTAGGGGTCAAACAACTAAACATCAAGTCAGGAATCTTGGTGTGACACTAGAGTCAGAGCTTAGTTTCAGTAGTCATGTCAAAGCAATAACTAAATCAGCATACTATCATCTGAAAAATATTGCAAGAATTAGATACTTTGTTTCCAGAAAAGACTTAGAGAAACTTGTTCATGCTTTCATCACCAGCAGGGTGGATTATTGTAATGGACTCCTCACTGGCCTTCCCAAAAAGACCATAAGACAGTTGCAGCTCATACAGAACGCTGCCGCCAGGATTCTGAGCAGAACCAGAAAATATGAACATATCACACCAGTCCTCAGGTCTTTACACTGGCTCCCAGTTAAATTTAGGATTGATTTTAAAGTATTATTACTGGTATATAAATCATTCAATGGCCTAGGACCTCAATATATTGCAGATATGCTCACTGAATATAAACCCAACAGATCACTCAGATCATTAGGATCATATCAGCTAGAAATACCAAGGGTTCACTCTAAGCATGGCGAGTCTGCTTTTAGCTATTATGCTGGAACCAGCTTCCAGAGGAGATCAGACGTGCTCCTACAATAATCACATTCAAATCCAGACTCAAAACACTTCTGTTTAGCTATGCATTTAATGAATGAGCACTGTGCCAATGTTCATCCGACTGTTTGTACTGTACTGTATTTTATTTTTATTTTTCTAAACTGATTTAATTATTCTTATTTCTTTTTATTATTTTAATTTCTTCTATGTAAAGCACTTTGAATTGCCACTGTGTATGAAATGTGCTATATAAATAAACTTGCCTTGCCTTGCCTTACCCATAACCATTTCTTAAAACTATGCAGGCTAAAATTATGAAGAAAAACAACAGATGTGTAATCATAATAATTTATTGCGAAAATGTAACGTTAAATCGGTACCAAAAGTTGCTCAAATGACGATGTGTTGCAGTCCTCTCTGGCAGTATAAAATATATACTGAAGAATTTAAGCAGAATTTAAGTTATTAATCCATGAAAATGTTAACCCAGCTTCCCTCTGTCTGCGTGAAGACGGCGCGCACGCGCTTCTGCATTTCAATGTTGTTTCAACTGAAACACGGCATGCTGCAATCTGTGACGAAGCAGGCGAGAGCCAATGAGCGTTTGATATCACTGCCGTAAAACATGTCGTAACGCTTCTTGAGGGCGCAATTTTTGAATTTAAATTCATCACGAGCGCGGGATTTGACATGTACGGTCGCTGCTGAGAATGGAGATGGAGATCGCTGGATGTGGATGAAGGGCTTTATTTGGATCTGTTTCTTGCTTGCGTATGGATTATAAAGATTTGGATTACATCTAACGTTACGTTAGCTAATAAAAATTATGTATTTTGTTAATTTATATTGTGTTTTGGTGTATTATGGTTCTATAGGAGAAAACGCCTTTTGTGTCTCACCATAACGTTAAATAAGCTAAATGTTGCAAAATGGTTAAACGATTAAAGAAGGAATTGTTAAGGGTTTAAACTATAGTCTTGTCTGTTAATCCTCCGAAGCGAGTTTGCAGCAGGAACAGAGATTATTTCTTAAATGAGTAACTGTTATAACGTTAAACTGTATTTAATAAATGCGATTTTCTGTAAAACTTACTGTCATGAAAGGCTAAATGTATTAATTAATAATTATTGTTATTTGTTGTTTATAACTTTTGATCTTGGCCTCGGGCATTTGAAATGATGTAGACTAACTTATTGAGAGTTTTCTCATTTGGAATGCTCAATATAATTTTTTTCACATAATCAGATGGTTCAGATGTGATCGTGATATCCTAGTAAATAATGGGTTGTATTATTTATTTATTTTTTATTTAATAAAAGTGATTTTCTTTTCTCTGATGTGCTGGCCATAGTGTTTGTTCTACTTCAGTCAGGTTAGGTATGCAATCTGTTGATAGGTTATAGACTTTCTACTGATATAAACTGTTTTTCACTTTAATTAGATAGTCCTAAAATGTATCTACTAACGCTTAGTTGAGAATGTCTATTAATAGTCAACTGATCATAAACAATTTATTTGTTGACAAACAACAGATCTAATCTTTAGTTGACTATCAACAGATTATCTACAAATGGTTAACATTTTTTAAAAAACAGTTTTAAATCAGCTAAAATAATTATTAATTTGATGCACATGAGACCCCTTGAGTAGGATATACAGTATCATATACTTCATATGCTGACATGACTGTTGACATTTAACTGACAGATTGATCTTGAGTTGCTGGTACTCAATCTTCAGAAAGTTAGTTGACAATTGAAAGTTAGTTGCCAATTGGTTAATAACCTGTTGCAAAATAACATTGATAGTCAACAGGCACTTTTTCGTAAAATCTGTAGATTAACACTTGAACTGTACCTTATAGTCTATAGGCAGTCAGTTGAACGTATGTTATTTGTCAGTTGAAACAGTGTTGTTGAATGTCAACTGATGCACTGTTGACAAGCTACTGAATGGCTACTAATAACTAGTAAAGTCTCAACAAACGGACTATCAAAATAAAGTGTTACCAAATTTTCAGTTAGTATTTATTTTTGTTTATTTTTAGTAATTTTGTCATGTGCTTTTAATATATATATATATATATATATATATATATATATATATATATATATATATATATATATATATATATATATATATATATATATACATTTTATTTTAATTTTAGGTTTTATTTCCAGTTAATCATTTATTAATAATTTTTGTTTATTGCCAAGGCAACATCTCTAATTTTCATTTAGTTAAAGTTTTTCAACTATTATTTATATTTGTATTTTATTTCAGCTTTATTTCAATTAACAGAACTGTTCTTAATATTTGTAGTTTTAGTTAAAACCGTTTAGGGACATTAGAATCAATACGACACTGGAGCAGAGACTGTAAATATGGAACGAGTATCAAACAAACAAACTAACAAAAACAGTTATGCATGTTAATTTGAAGAGCTAATGAGAGCTCCTTAATTTGACGAGCTGTAACTGTAAAAAGCACTTGACATCACCACACCCTCATTTAAGCGTATTATGGGATGGATTTGTTCTGCTAATATCTTGAGCTCAGCACCCACTCAAATACCTCTTCAAATAATAGGATTAATTTGTTCAGTGGCTTTCTTTTAAAAACTGTTTTCAATTCTCCTTGATCTGCAGAGATTAGCTACATATCAGCCTTTCACATAAACACACACCTGCACTAAAGCATGCATGCACTTACACACATGTGGACATAAACACACACCTGCACTAAAGCATGCATGCACTTACACACATGTGGACATAAACACACACCTGCACTAAAGCATGCATGCACTTGCACACACGTGGACATTAACACACACCTGCACTAAAGCATGCATGCACTTACACACGTGGCCATTAACACACACCTGCACTAAAGCATGCATGCACTTACACACATGTGGACATAAACACACACCTGCACTAAAGCATGCATGCACTTACACACATGTGGACATAAACACACACCTGCACTAAAGCATGCATGCACTTGCACACACGTGGACATTAACACACACCTGCACTAAAGCATGCATGCACTTACACACACGTGGACATTAACACACACCTGCACTAAAGCATGCATGCACTTGCACACACGTGGACATTAACACACACCTGCACTAAAGCATGCATGCACTTACACACATGTGGACATAAACACACACCTGCGCTAAAGCATGCATGCACTTACACACATGTGGACATTAACACACACCTGCGCTAAAGCATGCATGCACTTGCACACACGTGGACATTAACACACACCTGCACTAAAGCATGCATGCACTTACACACATGTGGACATTAACACACACCTGCACTAAAGCATGCATGCACTTGCACACACGTGGACATTAACACACACCTGCACTAAAGCATGCATGCACTTGCACACATGTGGACATTGCACACATGTGGACATTAACACACACCTGCACTAAAGCATGCATGCACTTACACACATGTGGACATTAACACACACCTGCAGCAAAGCATGCATGCACTAACACACATGTGGACATTAACACACACCTACACTAAAGCATGCATGCACTTGCACACATGTAGACATTAACACACACCTGCACTAAAGCATGCATGCACTTACACACATGTGGACATTAACACACACCTGCACTAAAGCATGCATGCACTAACACACATGTGCACAAACAGGAGCCAATCTCACCAAAACACACCACAAAATCATAACGACAATTAAGCACATTTTCTCACAAACTCATTATACTGTAATGTGTCTGGAAGTTTTTCCCTTTGTTCTTTTGTGTTCTCGTAATTCTAAGTGGCAATACTCAATAACTGAGGCTAAAACCATAAAAAAAAATCTTGTTGCTTGAAATAAATGTATACACTTAAAACTATTTTATTTCAGCTATATGCCAAGGCAATATTTCACATTTTTTCAATTAGTTTAACTAGATGTATAGAGATAACTAAAACTGAAATAAAAATGTATAAAATAAAAATGTCATAAAAACTATATAGACATATAAAAACAATATATAAAAATGTAACTAAAATTAAAATGTAAATGGATAATATGAATTAAACTTATTCAAAATATTAATAACAACTATTATTTTACCTCAGAGATACTATAGTGCATACAACATATCACAATGTAATAAAAATAATAATGGGGCTAAAATAGCAAAATTTAATTCCTAATAACTGAACATGTTCTTGAATGGTTTTGTGAGATTCATTTACAAATATTAAGTAAATTTATTATAAATATGCCATACATTCACACACACACACACACACACACACACACACACACACACACACCTTCTGTTTGTGAGACCATTGACTTTCTGCACCTGCGTCTGCAGAAATTATTATTATAACACAGGAAGACTGACAACAAAGATACTTTTAGAAAATAAAGAAAAAAGACTATTGCTCAGCGTCAATACAAATGTGTTTTACATGAGCAGCCGGACACAGAGTGAAGTCGAGCCATCACATGCATGCACTTTTGCATTGACTTGAGACATTCGTCTATATTCAGAGTGAAATACGAGTCCTGGGAGATTAATTCCCTCCCAGTTTCAAAGTAATTTCCTACGTTTTTTATTTTTTTTATTTTAGTTATTTTAATAATATTCCTCAAAGCAGTCAGTGTTTTCTTGGGCTGAGATATTGACTGAGGCATTGACTGTAGTGACAACACATGAAACCAAAGCGGAACTGGATATTTGTGATCTTTTAAATAATTCATTACCAGAGCCCAACATATCAAGGAAGCAATTATTTTCCTGTTCTTTATGCAGATGAAATGCTACATGCATGACTTGCCTAATGAGTCTAAAAAAGGACAATTTGTCAGGGAAAGGCAAAAGCCTCAATAAGTTATGAGTCGTATTCTGTTGCATATTTAATTACTGATTTTATACCTCATGCCATCAGCCTAATCAGAAGGTGTGTTTTTTTCTAAAGTTAAGACGCGGCGACACACGATTCACGAGGGTCTGAACGCTGTGCCCTCAGAGAAACACTGCATCGCTTCTCCAGCAGGTGCAATAAATCGATGCACTGAACGAAAGAATACAATTAGAAAGACAAATGGGCTCCTCGTCCTCCTGACTCTCACGTGACTCGCAGGATCTTGAATGAGAGATGTGGACGTGACGTCATGAGAATCAATGATGGCGTTTAATGCAGAAATAAACCCTGCTGGTTTCATCATGTACTGGTTTACACAGGATGCATCAATGCTACAGATGTTTGAGCTGTGGATCTGATGTGTGTGTTAACACTAATATTACCAGTTCAATCAGAGCCAGTGTGAACCCAAATAGAGTGAATGACACTATCAAGACTGAGACCAGAATAGCATTTCCTGGAGATTAAAAATCCTGGATATTACCCTGAACAATCCTGGATATTACCCTGAACAATCCTGGATATTACCCTGAACATATGCGTTTTGTTATTTGAATAGAAGCACACTATTATCTGCAAAATACTTTGCATTTGCATTTGCATAATAACATTAAAACAAAGAATAGAAATATGTATTCATTTTCTTTTTATGATAGTGTACATGCATTATGGTGAGTTGCAAATGCACACACACACACACACGCACACACACACATGTGTGTGTGTGTGTGCATATTATTTTATTTTATTTTTTACATTACAATAAAAAAAGTAAAAACAAAATTATTCATCAAGGACAAAAGTGATCAAAAGTGAGAGTAAAACATTTATATTTTTACTAAATATTTCAGGAACACTTTATAATAACTGTACGCTATTAATAGTAAATAGTTAATTCATCATTTATAACGCATTAATAGACATTAATAAGCAGTTAAATACAGCTATAAAAGCTTTAGTCTTTAAAAGCTATTTAAAGCTTTTATTCATACTTTTTATTAATGATCAATTCATCATTTCTAAATGAAGTATAGCATTATTTACAAAGCAGTTATTTAGGAGTTGTCAGTGGTTCATAAGATCACTTAGAAAGTGTGAGTAAATGTAGTGAATTCAGTTCAATTTTTATAAAGCATTTAGTAGTGGTCAGTTCACTATTTCTGTGAGCTCATCTAAAGTGAGGACTAGTTATGCCTTATAAAGCATTTATAAAGGAGATTTAAAGGCGCATTGATCTTCTAAACAGAAAAAGGAAACAAACGACACAGTGATGCAGAAGAGAGTCTTTCAAAAACGAGTTATTGTTCTAGAAGTTTGACTGGTAGTGTAAAGACATGGATATTATTATGATCGTTAATGTTCATAAACCGAGAGCTTCTGTTGCCCTTCAGGTTTTCTCAGATGCCATGATACAATATCAGATCCGGCTCTGGTCTGGAGCATATGGTGGGATATGGATAATATCTGGCACAGATGTGTCATACGGACGCGTCCCGCGAGCAAACGCTCGTCCCGTTCACACTCAACAGACACTTATAATAGATTATATCCACGGCCAAAGCCCAGTCCAGTTCCTTCACTCCACTTCTGATTTACAGGACGGGTCAAGGCGTGTTGTTCTACAGTCCGTCACATCATGTTCCTCCACATAATTACGAGTCAGGGCATTTTTAGTTGCGTCCAAATTTCATTATATTTCAAACAGGCATTTCTGTGAATTAATTAGGCTGCTTTTTCTGTCTTTTATTCATGTGGAAAGTGTGTTTACAGTGTCCTCAGAGTGTTTCTCATTGTAGTACGGGACAAAAGTAATTGCTTTCAAGAGTCGTAATAAATAATAAATCACAATAAAAGTGCATTTCGGAATGGTATTTTTTTTTTTTTTTAAATGAAAACAATAAAATAATACAAAATAGATGTGCACATCCCAAAACCCAGATGAAATAAAATAGTCTGAACATGGTTAACTGATTTTAAAGCCTACAATTCAGTATTTCTTTATTTTTTTTCTTATTTTTATTTTAAGAAATCATGGTCAAGGTAATAATACCCTGGCTTGTTTAAATGACATCTAATTGCTCTGAATCAAGGCTGTTGTGTCCTGTTTTTATTAGAGTTTCATAAAGCCACAGAATAGGATTAATTTAGACAGACTCTTGAAGTCACCATGTAATCAAAATTGACAATTCTTACTTTGTATGGAATATTGCAGTATATGTTATAAATGATTTATTTGTGCATGCCATTATTGTTTCAAATTCATGTTCCTTGTAATCATGAATAAGAATAATGGGGGCGGGGCAATAATCGGAATAATCTGAAGAATAATCTGTCACTCACATGAAATCCACCAATAGCAAACCACAACCATCCAATCAATTCCCACAGACAAAATCAAGCCCCGCCCACATTTGTTCTTGTTCCAGAAGCCGTTTTACACGAATATACGTCACAACAGAAGAAAAGACTAGCGCAACTTCCATTTCATGCCGACTTTAACACGATTAAATGTGTAAGTATTATTTTGGTTTGTAATATATTTGCATAATGCCCGCCTCTGGTCTTGATTGGCTGAACAGCGTCTCTTTGCCCCGCCCTCAAACACTTTGATAAGATTGATTCGGTAAAACCCACGCTAGGGCTGCACAATTAATCTCAATGAAACCGCACGTGATTTAGCAGCGGCTGAGCGGTAGTAAATGCTCCATCTGGACACCAGAGGGTGTCTCACACACACACACCACGCCACATATCCCTCTGAACACCAGAGGGCATCTCACACACACACACTCACACACACACACACACACACACACACGCCACATATCCCTCTGAACACCAGAGGGCGTCTCACACACACACACACACACACACACACACGCCACATATCCCTCTGAACACCAGAGGGCGTCTCACACACACACACACTCACACACACACACACACACACACACGCCACATATCCCTCTGAACACCAGAGGGCGTCTCACACACACACACCACATATCCCTCTGAACACCAGAGGGCGTCTCACACACACACACTCACACACACACACACGCCACATATCCCTCTGAACACCAGAGGGCGTCTCACACACACACACACTCACACACACACACACACCACATATCCATCTGAACACCAGAGGGCGTCTCACACACGACAAATATGACCCACAGAAGAAGACAACACGTCATTCCAGGAAATCCCTGTTGGGCGTCATCGCTGTAACTGAATAAACATATTGAAACGCTTTGATTACACACGACTAATAAACACACGACTGCCTTATTCTGTGTCAGAAGCACATCATCTCACAGAAGGAGGAGCTCAGCTGTCCTTATGAAGTGAGTTTGGAGTAAAAGCATGTTATAAATGTTGTCTTTTGTTGGGCAAGAGGTTCATAAACACTTCTTATGTTTGGAAAGATGTTTGACGCATTTTGCTTTTTCATAAGTGACTCAAACTCGCAGTGCTTTCAGAGTGAGCAGCGTTTACTGAGCCGTACGTCACTGACAAGCTGCACATAACAAATAATCACAGCCTTTGCGATTTCAATATCGCGATAAGCCAAATCGGTTTAAGTGCGATTACATGGAAATTGCGATTAATCGTGCAGCGCTATCCCACGCCATCGTTGCTGTTCGTATCACTGTGTATCAAGAGCTGAGATTCAGATATGATAATGAGCGTTAGGTTTCTGACCAATCACAGCAGACTGGACCATCTGACCAATCAGAGCAGAGCAGCTCTCAGAGACGCGGGGTTTAGAGCGACTGAATCCTTGATCGAAGTGTTTCAGACCATACTTACTGTATATATTAGTATATTATAAGAAAATTAAGTGTTTTTTGACCTATATGCATGTAAACCTATTACAGGAGACTCCAAAACAAAACCAGGAACCTTAAGAATAGCATAATAGGGAGCACTTTAAAGGGAACCTGGGTATTAAGCCATGCAAGTTTTAACACCCAGTGTTCACTTTAAAACAAGCGGTCAATGTGTTTTGCATTGTTGTTCTTGACGTGATGTTATGATTGCACGTGATCTGCAGAAAGTCCATATTCTGCAGTATTTTCCCAAACTGCTTAAAACACATTCAACCTTTCTTTTCAACTAATCCTTCTTCCTGCAGGCAGTAGGACACCTCAGATGAAGCCATTTGCACACCTGGCCTCAGATGACACACACACATTTTTCTCCAGCCCACACCTTCCCAGGGAGCAGAAAGTTGCTTACAAGTGTGAATAATTAAAAGGAGAGCCACTCTTTCGACAGATGGGCGGCGTGGGCTGCAAGGTTAGCATGCGGTGACGTTGAACAGATCTACGACCCTGAAAATCAATGATTTGTTTCTCTGAGTTTGGCCCAAGCAAAGACAGGATTTCAGTGCAGGACTGACGCATGCAAGCTACAATCCTTTTGTTTTTAATAATGACAACAACGTGCATGTCAATCCAGAGGAAATCTGATGGTGATTGTTCACATGTTAACATGCTTGCTGTATCAGTCTAGCGGATTGGACTGTGTGCTTTTCACTTTTTCAGTCCACTAGGCAGTTTTGCATCACAACCCTTGTGGAAATGAAGTGCACTTTAGATTTACAAAAACACAACATTAGGCTATATGAAACTGGTGTAATGTTAAATTCGACAAATATGTTAACTGTGTTACAACTGTGCGTGTTACGTCCACATTTGCCTTGAGTTGTGACATTGGAGGGCATTTTAACATGAACGATTGTTGTGTTTCAGTGATTCGCATTTCAAGAGACTTTGGTTTGAACAAAAATATTTCCATGGATTTTAAACACAAAATAGCAAAGGTAACACAAGTGAAAATAATTATTAAGGGGTAATAAAGGCAACAATACACTTTTTTTTTTTCGAAGTTGTAAATAATAATAATAATAATAATAATATATTATTAATAATAATAATAATAATAATAATATATATATATACAGTGAGGAAAATAAGTATTTGAACACCCTGCTATTTTGCAAGTTCTCCCACTTGGAAATCATGGAGGGGTCTGAAATTGTCATCGTAGGTGCATGTCCACTGTGAGAGACATAATCTAAAAAAAAAAATCCAGAAATCACAATGTATGATTTTTTAACTATTTATTTGTATGATACAGCTGCAAATAAGTATTTGAACACCTGTCTATCAGCTAGAATTCTGACCCTCAAAGACCTGTTAGTCTGCCTTTAAAATGTTCACCTCCACTCCATTTATTATCCTAAATTAGATGTACCTGTTTGAGGTCGTTAGCTGCATAAAGACACCTGTCCACCCCATACAATCAGTAAGAATCCAACTACTAACATGGCCAAGACCAAAGAGCTGTCCAAAGACACTAGAGACAAAATTGTACACCTCCACAAGGCTGGAAAGGGCTACGGGGAAATTGCCAAGCAGCTTGGTGAAAAAAGGTCCACTGTTGGAGCAATCATTAGAAAATGGAAGAAGCTAAACATGACTGTCAATCTCCCTCGGACTGGGGCTCCATGCAAGATCTCACCTCGTGGGGTCTCAATGATCCTAAGAAAGGTGAGAAATCAGCCCAGAACTACACGGGAGGAGCTGGTCAATGACCTGAAAAGAGCTGGGACCACCGTTTCCAAGGTTACTGTTGGTAATACACTAAGACGTCATGGTTTGAAATCATGCATGGCACGGAAGGTTCCCCTGCTTAAACCAGCACATGTCAAGGCCCGTCTTAAGTTTGCCAATGACCATTTGGATGATCCAGAGGAGTCATGGGAGAAAGTCATGTGGTCAGATGAGACCAAAATAGAACTTTTTGGTCATAATTCCACTAAACGTGTTTGGAGGAAGAAGAATGATGAGTACCATCCCAAGAACACCATCCCTACTGTGAAGCATGGGGGTGGTAGCATCATGCTTTGGGGGTGTTTTTCTGCACATGGGACAGGGCGACTGCACTGTATTAAGTAGAGGATGACCGGGGCCATGTATTGCGAGATTTTGGGGAACAACCTCCTTCCCTCAGTTAGAGCATTGAAGATGGGTCGAGGCTGGGTCTTCCAACATGACAATGACCCGAAGCACACAGCCAGGATAACCAAGGAGTGGCTCTGTAAGAAGCATATCAAGGTTCTGGCGTGGCCTAGCCAGTCTCCAGACCTAAACCCAATAGAGAATCTTTGGAGGGAGCTCAAACTCCGTGTTTCTCAGCGACAGCCCAGAAACCTGACTGATCTAGAGAAGATCTGTGTGGAGGAGTGGGCCAAAATCCCTCCTGCAGTGTGTGCAAACCTGGTGAAAAACTACAGGAAACGTTTGACCTCTGTAATTGCAAACAAAGGCTACTGTACCAAATATTAACATTGATTTTCTCAGGTGTTCAAATACTTATTTGCAGCTGTATCATACAAATAAATAGTTAAAAAATCATATATTGTGATTTCTGGATTTTTTTTTTTTAGATTATGTCTCTCACAGTGGACATGCACCTACGATGACAATTTCAGACCCCTCCATGATTTCTAAGTGGGAGAACTTGCAAAATAGCAGGGTGTTCAAATACTTATTTTCCTCACTGTATATATAGGTGTATGTCTTACCAGAAAATACTCTTTTAGTATATACATAACGTGAAATTTTGTATATATATATATATATATATATATATATATATATATATATATATATATATATATATCCAGAATCCCAGAATCCAGAATCGGTCTGTCTTCGCCGGCCAAAAGTGGTCAGCGCAGACCACAACGATCTGCCCAGGTCTGTCGGTCCTGAGCGAGCCTCATCCAATTGTGTCCCAGATCTTGTCGTAGCGAGTCGCGCCATCGTGTTGCAGGGCGTCCACGTGGCCGCTTGATGTCGATCGGCAACCAGACGGTGACTTCGCGCGTCCATCTTTCGTCCGTCCGCCGCATCAGGTGCCCGGCCCAGCGCTTCTTGGCCTTGTTGGCCAGGTCCACCGCGTCGTCTACCCTGGTCATGGCCCGCAACTGCTCGTTGCGGACGTGGTCGGTCTGTTGGACCCCGATCATGCGGCGCTCGATTGTGCGTTCAGTCACGGCCAGCTTTAGCCGGTCGGCCGCCGTCATTGTCCAGGTCTCAGCCCCATAGAGCATGGCCGGCAGGACGGTGCTGTTGAATAGGGCAGCCCTGATGTCGGGGTCAATGGCTCTGTTGTTGGCCATCTCGGCAATTGAGCCGAAGCTGACCCAGGCTGCTCGGCGTCGTCGTCCCAGTTCTCGGCCAATCTTGTGGTCGATGGTCAGCTCCTGGCCCAAGTAGATATAGCTATCTACTTGCTGGAGCTGATGCCGGTCGACATGGAGGGTGGTGTCGGCCACCTGGTCGTTGCGCATCCACTTAGTTTTGGCCAGATTGATTTTGAGGCCGAACCGGGCACCAGCCTGGTTGAGCTGGTCAAGCCGCTGCTGTACATCGACCGCCGAACAGCCTATCAGCACGATGTCATCGGCAAAGCGCAGGAGATTGAGCCAGCGGCCGTTGATCTTGATGCCGACCTCGTCCCAGTTGAGCTGACGGAAAATTTGCTCGAGACAGGCGGTGAAAAGCTTGGGCGAGATGGTGTCTCCCTGCTTGACCCCGCGGCCGACCTTGATATTAAGCGGCCGGTCGAACAGGGTGATGGTGGTGGCGCAGTTGCTGTTCAGCTCCTGCAGCAGGGCCACGTGCTCGTCACCGATGCCTTGTTGTTGGAGGGCGAGCAACACGGCGTTAATCTCGACCGAGTCGAAGGCCTTCTCGTAGTCGACGAAAGCCAGGACCAGCGGCATCTTGTACTCCCTGGTCCGCTCGAGCAGCTGGTTCAGCACCTGCACATGATCCATGGTGCTAAAGCCAGATCTAAATCCGGCCTGCTCGACGGGTTGTTGTTCGTCTAGCTGCTTGGCCAACCGATTGAGCAGCACCTTAGTGAAGATCTTGTACACGGCCGACAACAATTTTACGTTATATATACACAATATATATATACACAAAATTTCACATTTAAATCAATGTTACCTGACTTTTTTATTATTATTATTATTATTTGTTACTGAGTGAGAGAAAATTGTTTTACAGCATTTTTTTTCGTGTATTTTTATTTAAAAATATATATACACTGCTCAAAAAAATAAAGGGAACACTTTTTAATCAGAGAATAGCATCAAGTCAGTTAAACTCCTGGGATATTGATCTGGTCAGTTAAGTAACAGAGGGGGTTGGTAATCAGTTTCAACTGCTTTAGTGTTAATGAAATTAACAGCAGGTGCACTAGATGGGCAACAGTGAGACAACCCCCAAAACAGGAATGGTTTTACAGGTGGAGGCCACTGATATTTTTTCCCTACTCATCTTTTCAGACTGTTTTTCACCAGTTTTGCATTTGGCTAGGGTCAGTGTCACTACTGGTAGCATGAGGCGATACCTGGACCCTACAGAGGTTGCGCAGGCAGTCCAGCTCCTTCAGGATGGCTCATCAATACGTGCCATTGCCAGAAGGTTTGCTGTGTCTCCCAGCACAGTCTCAAGAGCATGGAGGAGATTCCAGGAAGACAGACAGCTACTCTAGGAGAGCTGGACAGGGCCGTAGAAGGTCCTTAACCCATCAGCAGGACCGGTATCTGCTCCTTTGTGCGAGGAGGAACATGATGAGCACTGCCAGAACCCTACAAAATGACCTCCAGCAGGCCACTGGTGTGAATGTCTCTGACCAAACAATCAGAAACAGACTTCATGAGGGTGGCCTGAGGGCCCGACGTCTTCTAGTGGGCCCTGTGCTCACTGCCCAGTACCAGGGAGCTCGATTGGCATTTCCCATTGAACACCAGAATTGGCAGGTCCGCCACTGGTGCCCTGTGGTTTTCACAAATGAGAGCAGGTTCACCCTGAGCACGTGACAGACAGGAAAGGGTCTGGAGAAGCCGTGGAGAATGTTATGCTGCCTGTAACATCGTTCAGCATGACCGGTTTGGTGCTGGGTCAGTGAGGGTCTGGGGAGGCATATCCATGGAGGGACGCACAGACCTCTGCAGGCTAGACAATGGCACCCTGACTGCCATTAGGTATCGGGATGAAATCCTTGGATCCATTGTCAGACCCTATGCTGGTGCAGTGGGTCCTGGGTTCCTCCTGGTGCACAACAATGCCCGGCCTCATGTGGCGAGAGCATGCAGGCAGTTCCTGGAGGATGAAGGAATGATACCATTGAAGGGCCACCACGCTCACCTGACCTACATCCAATAGAACACCTCTGGGACATTGTGTTTCGGTCCATCTGACATCACCTGGTTGCACCTCAGACTGTCCAGGAGCTCAGTGATGCGCTGGTCCAGATCTGGGAGGAAATACCCAGGACACCATCCGTCGTCTCAGTAGGAGCATGTCCCGACGTTGTCAGGCATGCATACAAGCACGTGGGGGCCATACAAACTACTGAGAACCATTTTGAGTTGCTGCAATGAAATTTCAGCAAAATTGACAAGCCTGCTGCATCATTTTTTCACTTAGATTTCCGGGGTGTCTTTGAATTCAATCCTCTGTAGGTTGATTATTTTCATTTCCATCAAACGATGTGGCATCCTTTCGTTCATAACACATTACCCAGTCCATATTAGTATAGATATCCAGCATGATATTTTTCCCCATTGAGATCTGATGTGTTTTCAAAGTGTTCCTTTAATTTTTTTGAGCAGTGTATATATAAATAAACAAATAAAATATATAAAAAATAAAATAAGAGTATTTTCACTAGGTCTAACCATGGAAATGCTCCTTCACATTGACTGCTTGTGCTACACAAGTAAAAGCTTAGAGTTAGCGCTTGCAAGAGAACAAGAAATGATTTGTCAAATTAAAAGATTATTTCAAAAACAGAGATTATTTTGCAACAAAATCACCTCTAATGCTTATCCTTTGCTAGAACACAAATTATATTTTGCCGTTGCTAACTGTTCATTTGTTTTGGTTTACTTGCATGTTTTGTTTTCATGTAAATGTCTTAATAACGACTGCTTTACTCAGAGGTCAGTATTTTTAACTCATTCTCCTGGTTTGTATGCGGCTAACATCTCTTACTGAACCCTGTGATAAAAACAGTAATTGAAGTGCAGTAGCCTGCGTTCTTTAAACAATGATTCTGTCACTCTTCCGGACGTGTTCTTCTGCAAGAAGAAAACAAGAAGTAACGCGCTGATAAGGAATATCCAAACCACAGATGTGATGACTTGGTGGTTCTAGCGTGTAGTTTCTCATGAGGCGCGACGTGTGTAATCACATTTTTCTTCTAGTAAGGCGAGGATGAAACTACCTCAAGGACAAAGGCATGATGCATGTGTTCCAGTCTGATGAGGAGAGATAGGGAATATCTGACTGAGATCTCCGTTCACTGCTGTCCTTGGATTTGCTGAAGCTGAATGTGTTTCTGTTTAGCCGAACAGCACAGTAACACTGTGATCAGCCCATCACACTCCTTTGTGAAATTATTCATTTGCACAAATGCAAAACCTGCAATAGTTATAATAAATATATTTAATTTCAGGGTACGCCAGAATCATAGTGCCAGTATTTTTTACCAACAGAAGCAGAAGCAACATTAGTGGACATGCAGCAGTATTGGACGCCTTTATTCATTTGAGGAGAAGAACTAGGCCTAACTGTTATAAATTAACACTTGTTTTTTTTTGTTTTTTTTTTTGGAAAAATATTTTTTTTTTAATAGATTTTACAAACCTTGCTGTATTGCTTATTTTTATATTATCCAATGGAATTAAAGGTTGGGTCAAGCGTTATTTTAAAAAACGCTGTTTGAATGTTGGTCAGACCGACACTACAACACACGTGTAGACAATCAGCATTATGGTTCGTATATATGACGGTGAAGGAGAGGGTTATTAAAGGTACTTCATCTTGTGTATCTGCCCATTTTATTTGCTTAATCAGTTGCAAATGTCTTTTCTTCCCTGTTGTGCCGTATATATCTAATGTAACGGCTTCTGGAACAAGAGTAAATGTGGGCGGGGCTTGATTTTGTCCATGAGGAATTGATTAGATGGCTGTGGTTTGCTATTGGTGGATCTCATGTGAGTGACAGGTTGCTCCGCCCTTGTGAAAAGAAAAGAAAAGAAAAGAAAAGAAAAGAAAAGAAAAGAAAAGAAAAGAAAAGAAAAGAAAAGAAAAGAAGTCACTGCAAGAGGGAGGGAAAGTTATTCTGATTCAAGATGACCAGGAACATGAATTTAAAACAATAATGATATGCACCGATAAATAATTTATAATACATATTGCAACATTCCATAAAGAAATGTAAAGAGACGTTAGAAATGTAAAATTGATCACACATCGATTTAAACCTGATGGACAAATGGGTTATTAAATCTTGTGATATTGGTTGGACATCATTGGCCAGATGATTGTGGATTTATAAATTATATACATTGATATTGGATTGCATAACTTTATTACACTCTTCAGAGAGACTGGCATGGATGATTAATAGGTTTTTTTTTTTTTTGTCGGGAGCACATGTGTGTTTCCAAAGGATGAAAGCTTTACTAGTTGGAATGAAATATTTTTTTCAAATGCACACCATGACTTTTAATGTTTTAATGGTAACACTTTACAATAAGGTTTCAGTTAATATTAGTTAACTACTTTAGTTAATGTACTAAGAATGAGCAATAATTCTACAGCATTTATTAATCTTTGTTAATGTTAATTTCAATATTTATGAATACATTATTGTATTTGTTAACATTAGTTAATGCACTGTGAACTAACATGAACAAATAGTTATTTTTTATTAACTAACATTAAAAAAGATTAACAAATACAGTTACAAATGTGTTGCTCATGGTTAGTTCAATACATCAATTAATGATAACAAATGAAACCTTATTGCAAAGTGTTACCGTTTTAATATATTATACATTAAATTAAGAATTGGTTAGGTGTCATTCAACATTTCAGATAAACGGTTCAAATTAGCAATACACATAATCTAAATGTAAAGAAATGATTGAAATGTATCAAGTCTCAGTTAAAGGGATAGTTCACCCAAAAATGAAAATTAGCCAATGATTTACTCGCCCTCAAGCCATCACTGCCATTATAAAGCTTGGAAGAGCCAGGATATTTTTTTTAATATAACTCTGATTGTATTCGTCTGAAAGAAGAACGTCATACACACCTAGGATGGCTTGAGGGTGAGTAAATCATGGGCTAATTTTCATTTTTGGGAACTATCCCTTTAACTTCTCTATAATACTTTCAGGTGGGAAAGAAATGCATGTAGATTGTCACCCGTTCAGCTTTCTGCCTGTTCCCAAAAACCAAAGAAGAGAAGGAAAGCCAAGCCAGAGGAAACCAGCTAACACAACTCTGTCTACAGCAGGTGGCCCATTCAAAGTGCTGGAAGAAATGATTTGAATCATTTGGCACTTTCAAGGACCATTACACGCCTATGTGTATCATTCCCCCTACAGAGATCAGAATTCAAGGGTATTCGGGGGAAAAAATTCAATCAGTTTGAATATTAACATAATTGCGATGCATGACTGCTTTGTGTTTTCCTTAACATGTACATAATCTACTGTCTGCACCATCTGCACTTCAGAAAAATAACACCAAATGTTCTTTTAAAGCGCAATCCTGTGTATTCATGTTGGCAACTTTATTTCGATAGTCCACTTTAGACATTCTACTGACTATATGTAACTTTGCATCTAAATGTCAACTTATTCTGCTAACCCTAATCCTAACTTAACAGTCTACTAATGAGAGTTAGTTGACATAGTTACTTATAGTTAGTAGAATGTCTAAAGTGGACCATCGAAATAAAGAACAGGGTCACCTTGACATTAACTCAGCGTTAATGCTTATTTACAGAAGTTATTAATTATTTCTTAAGGTGTCACGACTTTAGCTGAGAAGTGACAGGAACCCTCTGGCCTTGCAGGGCGAGTCACGTCCTTCACATGTCCAGGATCCTATTCAACACACAATTACAGCGTCCACAACATTTAGTCCCACAATGCTGAGCTCCACAGTTTTTTTGAGGAACAAACAAGGCAGAGGAATTAGTCACCTTGTGCTTTGTCAGACTGATGTAGTGTTCTTAATTGGTGTTGGGCCTTCTGGGCTCGGGCTCAGTCAAACGGGGAGAGCTCGACCCAGAGTAGCGCCCTGCAAGGTCGGCCCGCCCTCGCCGTCATGTCCGGCCAATGGTCCCATACATCACCCGAGACAGACTGAAAATTAATGCCACCAGAACTCGCAGAGCTCTCGCAGTGCAGCTGGAGCTCGTATCAGACGCATCACAAATGCACGTTCAAATGCTTTCGAAATTCACTTAAAGTCCTTCAGACAACAACAGAACGGCCCATGTTGCATTGTGCGGAAAGCAAATATGGAACAGCTGCGAGAAAATACGCCTTGAGAGAATGTACAACGCACAGATTGCCACGTTTTCACTCAAAGTTTGCAGTTGCTGACTTCATTAGTAACTACACTATTCAGTTAGAGGGATAGTTCACCCAAAAATGAAAATTAGCCCATGATTTACTCACCCTCAAGTCATCCAAGGTGTATATGACATTCTTCCTTCAGACGACTACAATCGGAGTTATATAAAAAAAGATGTCCTGGCTCTTCCAAGCTTTATAATGGCAGTGAATGGCCGTTTCTGTTTTGAAGTCCATAAAAGTGCATCTATCCATGATAAAAGTGCATCTGTCCATCATAAAAGTGCATCTGTCCATCATAAAAGTGCATCTATCCGTCATAAAGGTGCATCTATCCATGATAAAAGTGCATCTGTCCATCATAAAAGTGCATCTGTCCATCATAAAAGTGCATCTATCCGTCATAAAGGTGCATCTGTCCATCATAAAAGTGCATCTGTCCATCATAAAAGTGCATCTATCTATGTTAAAAGTGCATCTTTCCATCATAAAAGTGCATCTATCTGTCATAAAAGTGCATTTATCCATGATAAAAGTCCATCTTTCCATCATAAAAGTGCATCTATCATAAAAGTGCATCTATCCATGATAAAAGTGCATCTTTCCATCATAAAAGTGCATCTATCCATCATAAAAGTGCATATTTCCATCATAAAAGTGCATCTATCCATCATAAAAGTGCATCTATCCATCATAAAAGTGCATCTATCCGCCATAAAAGTGCATCTATCCATCATAAAAGTGCATCTATCTGTCATAAAAGTGCATCTATCCATCATAAAAGTGCATCTATCCGTCATAAGTATATCTATCCGTCATAAAAGTGCATCTATCCATCATAAAAGTGCATCTATCCGTCATAAAAGTGCATCCATCCATCATAAAAGTGCATCCATCCATCATAAAAGTGCATCTATCCATCATAAAAGTGCATCTACCCATGATAAAAGTGCATCTGGCCATCATAAAAGTGCATCTACCCATGATAAAAGTGCATCTACCCATGATAAAAGTGCATCTGTCCATCATAAAAGTGCATCTTTCCATCATAAAAGTGCATCTATCCATCATAAAAGTGCATCTTTCCATCATAAAAGTGCATCTATCCGTCATGAACGAACTCCACATGGCTCCGGGGGTTAATAAAGGACTTCTGAAGCGAAAAGATGCATTTGTGCAAGAAAAAATTTCATATTTAACACTTAATCAAGTAAAATAACCAGCTTCCGGTCAAACGAACATACGGATTCCACTTAAGTGTAAACCGCATTCTTCTGCGAGTAATGCGACGTACTGCTGATATTTACGCTACTTCTGGGGCCGTATTCACAAAGAATTTTAATGGGCGTGTCACTCGTAACTTTAGGACTCCTATTTTTTTTGACTAAGAGTAATTCACGAAGCATTTTAGCCCTAAATGCAGCACCTAAGCCCACTTAAAAGAAGTCGAGAGGACTCCTAACTCACTAAGACCTATTCACAAACCGCTTTTTGTGGCATTTCATGTTGCGATGTTTTGAAAGCGGCGGCTACAGGAGCTTCCAATCGCGAGGGAACAATTTTGCATTGTAGGCATAACTAGGGATGCAATAACGCCACCAACAACAACCAAAACTAGGCTACTCATTGCATGTAAACTAATTGTAACGTTTCATTGTGAATCAAATTAAAATGTTCTTCTCTTTGCAAACGTAGGCAGAGGCATATAGTGACAGATTAATTCAATAATGTTGCAAAGATATTGCATCAATCCATATGTTTCATTAGGCTACTAGGCTGTTTGTTTTGCCTTACTCTTTATTCATTTAGGCTATTTATTCAGTTATTCATCATCTTCCGTCCTTCGCACTACTTGTGTAGCGCACGCATTCTCAGACCTGTCACCTGTCACTCATCATCGTAGGGGAGGTGTTTGGAATCATTCCCGCGTTACAATCATCAGCCAATCAAGGTGGTCACTTCAGTCAAGCTCGTGCATGAGTAATGACGTCATCCATAGCAACGAAGACTCACTCTTAGTTTAGGAGTTGTCATTTTTCTTTACTAAGAGTAGGTCTGAAAGGCGTTGTGAATAACTTTTAAGAGAAAACTCCTAGCTAAAATCTTTTAGTGCGATTTAGGAGTACTCTAGTGGTAAGATAAAATGCTTTGTGAATACGGCCCCTGACGTCTTAAGAGCAGTGCAGCTGGAGCTCGTATCAGACGCATCACAAATGCACGCTCAAATGCTTTCGAAATTCACTTAAAGTCCTTCAGACAACAACAGAACGGACCATGTTGCATTGTGCGGAAATCAAATATGGAACAGCTGCGAGAAAATACGCCTTGAGAGAATGTACAACGCACAGATTGCCACGTTTTCACCCAAAGTTTGCAGTTGCTGACTTCATTAGTAACTACACTAGTCAGTTAAGATATGTCAGAGACAGGTGAGATGAATGTGCTTGGTTCTGCAGTCATTCAAGCATTTTGTGTGGCACAATTAAGCTGGTAAGGGTATAGTTTGAATGATTAATCTGTTTTTATTTGTGTGGAGGCAGAGTTTGAGTCTTTTCACACATGAGTTTGACTAAAAATAAAAAAATAAAAATCCCAATAATATCTGTATCTAGAAGGCAAACATATCCTATTTCCACAGTGTTCATGTTCTGCATTGAGTTATGGTATGGTATTTTTCAGTATGCCATCTGCAGATGATCACTCTCAGGAAACAGTGCATGTGTGTCCGTAGGGAAGACAATAGATTTTTAGTTAAAGGTCTTTGGTTAACACAAGCTCAAGATTTTGTTTGTGTCTAAATGGCACCCCAGAGGTTGCAGGACATTAAACTTCATCACGCTGAACAGGAAAACTCTTCAACTCACTACTCGCTTTCACAGCCTTGATGAGTTTTGACTTTTGTTAGTTACAGACCCTATTTTCTGCAATAATCCAAAGCAAATGGAAAAATCCTGGACCACTAACCACATACTAACAACCACTCAATCAACACTGTGGTGGTGAGTTTTGCATGTAGAATACTTAAATGGGACATATAATGTGTTATAATTCAAAATCTATTAAACAAAATTCAAGAAAGTAATAATATGTTGGTATAGTTCACCATTAAAGGAAACTAATTAGAATAATTCCCTTGTCTGCAATTCACCACTGGGTGCTAAAAATACGGTTCTTTATACCAGTCAAAAGGGTCATTAGATTTCATTATACGATCATTATTGCTTTAAATATGAATAGCTTGTTAACTATAAATATTATTCTTCAGTGTGTTGCTTTGAAAATCCCCATTGCATTTGCAATTTCAGCTTAAATTTTATCACTCTCCTCCCTTTCTCTCCATTTGTTTTACAAGACTTTCACAGACGTTATTGACAATGGAAACGGCTCATGTTTCGTGGCTGTACATCTGTGTCCACAGCTTTGCTGATTTGTTGATAGTCGGACATCATCCTGTTATGGTGGAACAATTAATGAACATGGTGGGTGAAAGCATTTCTGATAGATTTGTACTAAGAACAACTCACAATTCACCTAAAACAATTCCAAACCCAGAGCACTTCAGATCAATCACTCTCAAACTAGCTGAACTCTCCAACACCTGAAAGTCACAGTTATATTATATTATATTATATTCAACTTATATTAAAAAGTTACAAAGGTTGCATAATGGAACATTTTATAGTCATTGCTTCATAAGGTAAACTTTCTGAACTGAAAACTTGAGCAAAACCCATTAGCATATATGGCAACTTGTAGGTTGTGTATGTTCAGGATAGCACGCACCAGCCGAGCGTTTGCCATGGAGATGAATGGGAAAACGCAACAGGATACTGTCTTTCTCCCAGTATCACACCTCTTTGGAAGCAAAGCACTTTTATTCTTTTTACATTTTCCATGTTTTAAAAGCACAGCAGAGAAAAAAAGTCTTCTTGGGTCAGAGAGAGTGTGAATAACCTTGACAAGCATCCCTTACGGAACAAAAATATATGGGAATATACTGCAGAATATAATGTGATATATTACATAATACATTTCCATATATTGGGAACTAGTGCTAATTTTTATTTATATATATACACTCACCTAAAGGATTATTAGGAACACCTGTTCAATTTCTCATTAATGCAATTATCTAATCAACCAATCACATGGCAGTTGCTTCAATGCATTTAGGGGTGTGGTCCTGGTCAAGACAATCTCCTGAACTCCAAACTGAATGTCAGAATGGGAAAGAAAGGTGATTTAAGCAATTTTGAGCGTGGCATGGTTGTTGGTGCCAGACGGGCCGGTCTGAGTATTTCACAATCTGCTCAGTTACTGGGATTTTCACGCACAACCATTTCTAGGGTTTACAAAGAATGGTGTGAAAAGGGAAAAACATCCAGTATGCGGCAGTCCTGTGGGCGAAAATGCCTTGTTGATGCTAGAGGTCAGAGGAGAATGGGCCGACTGATTCAAGCTGATAGAAGAGCAACTTTGACTGAAATAACCACTCGTTACAACCGAGGTATGCAGCAAAGCATTTGTGAAGCCACAACATGCACAACCTTGAGGCGGATGGGCTACAACAGCAGAAGACCCCACCGGGTACCACTCATCTCCACTACAAATAGGAAAAAGAGGCTACAATTTGCACGAGCTCACCAAAATTGGACAGTTGAAGACAAATGTTGCCTGGTCTGATGAGTCTCGATTTCTGTTGAGACATTCAGATGGTAGAGTCAGAATTTGGCGTAAACAGAATGAGAACATGGATCCATCATGCCTTGTTACCACTGTGCAGGCTGGTGGTGGTGGTGTAATGGTGTGGGGGATGTTTTCTTGGCACACTTTAGGCCCCTTAGTGCCAATTGGGCATCGTTTAAATGCCACGGCCTACCTGAGCATTGTTTCTGACCATGTCCATCCCTTTATGACCACCATGTACCCATCCTCTGATGGCTACTTCCAGCAGGATAATGCACCATGTCACAAAGCTCGAATCATTTCAAATTGGTTTCTTGAACATGACAATGAGTTCACTGTACTAAAATGGCCCCCACAGTCACCAGATCTCAACCCAATAGAGCATCTTTGGGATGTGGTGGAACGGGAGCTTCGTGCCCTGGATGTGCATCCCACAAATCTCCATCAACTGCAAGATGCTATCCTATCAATATGGGCCAGAATTTCTAAAGAATGCTTTCAGCACCTTGTTGAATCAATGCCACGTAGAATTAAGGCAGTTCTGAAGGCGAAAGGGGGTCAAACACAGTATTAGTATGGTGTTCCTAATAATCCTTTAGGTGAGTATATATATATATATATATATATATATATATATATATATATATATATATTGCAAAATATGCACTGACAATGCATGGCTATAAATTAATACATATAAAATATTTATAAATGAAGATAAAAATAGCATTACATGTAAAATTCACAAAGTTGTATCCTTTATTGTGTACATATATTGCACATACATGTTCCATATAAATGTGAATGTATATACACACACACATTCACAGAATGAGTTACAACAGATTTCTAGTTCCCAGCATGCTTTGATTCTGACTGTTAAAAGGAGAGCCAATGTTAAAATTAAGTGATATTTAATGTTTTTTGCTCAATATTAATAAAGGGGTGTCACGGTGTGGTGCAGAAGACGACGAAGAAGAGTCAAAAGTTCCAATGCAAACTTTTACTCACAATATAAGTAAAACTAGTAGAAGACGGGCAGAGAGATCACACACACACATATAATACGACATAGATCGGACAATGGACAAGGTAACACACAGGGCTTAAATACATAGGGAAACAGATCAGGGAAACGAGACACAGCTGACAAGACTAATGAGGAAACAGGTGAGACAGATCAACTAATGAAGGTTACCATGGAAACCAAGGAGTGGCGGGAAAACAGAAAAAAGGAAGACCTGTGACCAATGAAAACAAGACTCAGACAGAAACTGTGACAAGGGGGAGATTTGTTAGTGTTTAATGTTCTATTATTTTGGAATTTAAAATGTTTTCTGGCATGTCTGAGTTTTTGGGGTCACCATTGTGCTGAAGAGTCGAGCCTGTGGTTCAGTTGACGACTGGCCAAACACCATTAAGACTATAATTACTATATTTTACAAGTAATGGCTCTACGCTCCTCAGCACAGCGATGGTCTCTTGGCTAAATACTTTAATACATGCAGGTGTACTTCTGCTTTTGTTAACTAGGATTTTTAAAACATGAAACATTTATAGTGTAAATAAGAAAAAAGTACAAGAAATATATTACAATATATATTTCTCTATATATGTGTGTTGATGCTGCATGAGTAAATATGTCTGCAATATATTACACATGCAGTGCCATATCTGATCACATATACATCTATATATTAGGAAGTGTATTGCTGAATTTAAAATTACATGCATTATGATATATTAGTAACAATATATTGTCACATATTTTTCAATATATGAAAAGCGACAATTCCTTATGTATTATTAAATATATTGTAATATATTAAAACAATATATTATTCTGTATATTTTGAAATATTTTTATATTGTACATTTAATATATTGGTCATTAATATATAGGGAAATATATTTTCTTTTCGAAAGGGATTAGACTCTAAGTGAACAAATTATGCCCCTTTTAGGTCTCAGGTGTCCATGGAATAAGTCTGTGAAGTTTCAGCTCAAAATACTTCACAGATCATGTATTACGCCATGTTATAAATGCCCATTTTTGAGTGGAAGGAAAAACATACTGTTTTTGTGCATGTATCTTTAAATGCAAATGAGCTGATGCCCCGCCCCCTTTCCAGAAGAGGGCGGAGCCTGTGCAGCTAGTGCCCAATATTATCTGTCAAAAACTAAACATCTGTTTGGTTTTGATTATCCTCTCTGTTGCAGTTATGCTCACGTTACATTGCAGTTCTTCATCATCATGAAAGTTTATTTTCTGCATGTGTTTTAAAGCCATATCAGTCTGAACTTCTGATATATGGTTTTCTGAGCACACACACCCGAACCACGCATACAGAAATCTGGATTTCAGACGGCGCATCGCGTGAGTACACTGAGTTCTCTTTCACCAGTATTGTGCTTAAACTGTCAAATACACACAAGGTTATGTCAAAACACTGTTGTGAAAAAGTTCACAAAACACTGTCAGTTATGTCTGTGAACATAAACAACATGGAAATAAATTGCATGTGTATATTAGATCTATGTATTAAAGTGAAAGCAGAAATATACATGTATCGTAGGGTGAACTCAAAAGCAAAGGAGAGCTGGATCCAAATGCAATGTTTTATTGTCAAAAATAAACATAAACTAATCAAACATGAAGGCCAGAGAACCAGGAACATAATGAATGCGCCAAACATAACTTAGGAACGAGACTCGATAAAGAACACAAGAAACACTGGGGTTTAAATACACAAGGGGAAATTGGCAAACAAGGGGGAAAAAATCAAATAACTATTAACAAGAAAAACTGCAAAGGACTACAAACCATGGCACAGAACGGGAAATAACATTAAATTCCACACAAGACCAGAGGAATACAGTACCTACTGTGTATATTTTGTTTATATGAATCAAACGACAAAATAAAAACAGAAAATCATTCCCTGCTGTTGATTGAATAACTCTAGGGTGTGTGATCGCTAACTACACTCTCGGAACAGCTGTGCGAATATTCGAGTGTATTTAACAGGTCTGGTACCTTGTTGATGAACGTGATTTGTAGTTTGTGAGTAAAGCTGCAAATTCTTCCATCAAAGTCAGCGCCTCCGTAATAATCCTCTGAGATGCGCAGTAGAAATACATCATCAAATAGGCAGTCTATCAGCAAAAGCACTTTTCTTCCGGTTTTCTTCAAAACAAAAAGATTGCAACGCGTGCTACGGCCGGGAAAATTACGTTTAATGTGAGTGGAGGCCAGTAGTAATAGGTTTCCTTTAAGTGTTTTTTTTGTTACACTTTATTTTAAGGTGTCGTTGTTACAGTGTAATTATATATTTAAGTAATGAGTGATATTGTTTAACTTCATGTTCTTACTATAGGGTTAGGGTAGGATTAGGGTTTGGTTAGTTGCATGTAATTATCATGCATAATTTACTGTTATTACTATGGTAAGTACATGTAACACATGTAACAAGGACACTGTAAAATAAAGTGTTACCGTGTTTTTTGTTTTTGTTTTTTTAAACCCTTTGATTTCAAACAAAACTGACAGAATCAACAAGTGTGACGTAGCATGAAGTATATCTACATTATTTCATCACATAACACCAGAAAAACAAGTTTGGTGTATCTCAATAAGCTGTGTCAATATTTCCGTTTTACAAACAAGCAGACTGTAATTTCCACAGAAAAAAGTGATGGATTATGTTGATGCCCGGCACCATCTGGCTACATCAGAGGTTTTCAGTGGATGTTTTACTGTTGTTGTTTGCTGTGGATTAGAATTGGATTCTTTGAGCCATAAAGCATCACATATTGCACAGCAACACAGTCCAATCAGAGCTCACTCTGTATGCGGTGTCAGTGCGAGGCCTGCTCGAATTAACTCTCTTGTTTGTTCCTGAGGCTGACTGGAATGTTTATTAAACAAGATTCACCACAGCTAATGTGTGAATGTACTGTATGCAAAGACTAGTGTGGAAGAAATTTGATCTTTAATATGTGTGTGACCAATATGACAGTAAAAGAGCACACACAATCCTTATGTCTAATATGGAAGTGTAAAGAGTGTTGGTAGGTGACAGGAGGGTCAAAGGTCATGGTCTAAGAATGTTCCACATATGGTTGAAATACCATCATTGGCCTAGGGATTATTTTAAATAAATAATCTATAAATAAATATATAAAAATAAATAAATAAGTATAAATATATAAAAATATATAATTTAGATTTTTTATTTTTATTTTGGAAAATCACCAAAATATAAGCCTGTGGAAATGCTAGTGTAGGTACTGCATTGGATTATTCTTATTTTATCTGAAAATGTATGGACAAATAAGAATAAGTTCTGCATCAGAACAACTAAGTTGTTAAAGCAAAGCAAAAATGAATAGTTCCTGCTCTAAATTCAAAATCATAAACTGTTAAATGACGGAAGAATTGTTTACTGTGATTATGTATGTGATTTAATTATCTTCTCACCAAATATAGTGATTAATTGCAATTAATTTGAATATAATATAATATTTTACATGCATGCATTTATGCAAAGTAATAATGTTGATTCACTGGATGGATGAAAACCTCAACATGTAGTGCACTACAGCAGCAAACATTTCAAGTCAATACTTGGAAAGATGCCAATATTATTTGAGCAGATGTTGGACTTCTCAAAGGTTCTCTTTTGTTCGATTGAACTTTAAATATGTTACATGCATGCATTTATGCAAAGTAATAATGTTGTTAAGAATTCATATGCCATTCACTGAATGGATGAACACTACAACATGCCCTGCGCTACAACAGCAAAACATTTCTAGTGAATACTTTGAAAGGCACAAGTATTTGTTGGACTTCTCAAAGGTTCTTCTGCTTCTCTCTGGTGATGTGGGTGGAGGGGGAAACAGGAGGAGGTCCAGAGCAGTAGATGTGTGTAACCTTCATGACAGCCTTCATTGGCCACAGTCTGACAGCGGCTCTGTGGAGCAGATGGAGGGGAGGAGACATGATCCGAAGCGCTCAATCTCTCATGCTTTACCCCAGCACAGGACCCAGCAGCACCGCTGAACCGTCCTTGTGAAGGTGTTTAGATGGTGTGTGGAACAGGGCCGGGTCAGCCTGCGTGGGGTAATCATCCTTTGAGTCTCCTGCCATGCACTGGTAGACATCGAGGGTAGTGGTTGTGATAGGGCAAAACCTCTGTCTACTTCCAGTTGCATGTCAGAAAAGCAGGGTAAAGATCTGGCTTTGCTGAGTTAATCACTAGAGTTAATGGAGTAGTTCACTTTAAAATGAAAGCTAGCCCATGATTTACTCACCCTCAAGCCATCCTAGGTGTAAATGACTTTCTTCTTTCAGACGAATACAATCGGAGTTATATGTAAGACTTGATTTTCCTGAGAAGCTGAGATAAAACACACCCTGGACAGAAGATCTCAAAGAAAGAGCACAGGACATTGTCTTGCCCAAACTTTTCTCTCTGCATCCCCCTCTCCCTCCTCCCTTCCTTTCTCCCGATTCAAGTCACTAAAAGTTCACTGAGAATGTCTATATATCACATATGATGTATCTTGTGAATCTATTGTTTTTTCTTTTCATGTTTGGTATCATTTTAAATGTCTCAGTGCGATTGGTAAAATGGTCTTAATTTCATTGCAGTCATTAGTATTATAAGAAAGATTGAAAACTAAGGAGAATCCTGTTCTCCTCTTTGGGTGGTGTCTCTTAATGATATCTGATCATTTTCCCGGTGTTACCCCCTGGGGTACATGAATAGACCCAAAACAACTCTAAAAAATATTTGTACAAGCCTTTTGTTCTGGTCTGGGTATTTAAGGGGAAGTGGCAGAGCAGTCTTTGGGAACCTGTAACCAGGAAAACCCCATACAGTGCTGTGTCAGTGTCTTCCCGAGGCTTACACTCGGAATACACTCACACACCACTGTGTGTCTCTGTCAGTCATCTTTGAGCAATTGATGTCACATATTTATTATTTCTGAATTGGCTTTTAATCATTTACTTGTGTAATTGGCATGATACAATTTTACCTGACAAATCAAATCTTATATTTGAATTATTCTGCATTAGTCTGAAATCATGTAGTCTGGTGTTTCCGCAAATCTCTGTCCAGGATTGATCAAACCAAAAGCACTAATGAATTGAGCATGGAGCACTTCATTAAAGGAGAACTCCGGTCAATTTTAACATTGAGCTCATTTTTTTGTACATTTGGAGTGCTGTCAATACAGAGAACAATGACAAAAATCGGCGTTGCCTACACTGTGTTATCCTCTTTTTAAAATTTGCACCCTGTTGACTTCAATGGGGCAAGTTTTAAACCTGCTTTTAGCCTCTTAACATCCTTGATGTGTCATTACAAGTGCACAGCCATGTTAGATGATTCCTTCAGAGTGAACACGGTGAATCTGACTGCAGTAGATGTGAAAGATAAGAATAAAAGTGATGTTATTTCAGCCAGCGCTCATACCTGTATTTACATCCTGATTTTGGTCGAAGTCCAAAGTAGTCGATTGTCGAGTTCATGCGCATAGGTTTAGTACCTATGATCACGCGCGTGAACTCGACAATCGACTACAGGTATGTGCGCTGGCTGAAATAACATCACTTTTATTCTTATCTTTTACATCTACTGCAGTCAGATTCACCCGTGTTCACTCTGAAGGAATCACTCACATTGGCTGGGCACTTGTAATGACACATCAAGGATGTTAAGAGGCTAAAAGCAGGTTTAAATATTGCCCCATTGAAGTCAACAGGGTGCAAATTTTAAAAAGAGGGTAACATGGTGTAGGCAACACCGATTTTTGTCGTTGTTCTCTGTACTGACAGCACTCCAAATTTACAAAAAAATGAGCTCAATGTTAAAATTGACCGGAGTTCTCCTTTAAGGAGACCATCCGATTTCTGACTATCACTGACTTAGCATGTTGCATCTTGCGACTATTAAAAAAATTACACCTTTCATTATGAGTAAGCAGAGAGCGACCGCTTAAGGGTAAAATAGTTCGCACTGCATCCTCTGACTATTTCAAAACTGGTTAAGTTTGTGATCGTGAGCGCAAATTTGCGACGTGACGTCACGTCTCAGATCGATACTGGGTCCGTTAATGAAAGAATAATTGAGAGTATGGGATACTCAGAATAATCAAAGATCTAAATTAAGGCATAATCAATATTTATGATTATTTTCTAATCAGAAACACAATCTAAATTTGATAATCATTTGAAATTGGAGTCAGATTAGAGCCAAAGTAATATTGAAACTAAATTCTAATAAATTAGGTGAATTCACTAGAGCGCTGAAAAGACCTTTCACAAGACCTGGGCGAAGGTAAGTCAAATCCGTATGTTTGTTTGGCCGGAAGCTAGTTATTTTACTTTATAAAGTTTCAAATATGAATAGTTTTCTTACACAAACTCATGGCTTCACTTCCGAAGGACTTTATTAACCCCCGGAGCCGTGTAGAGTTTGTTTATGACGGATGGATGCACTTTTCTGAGCTTCAAACTGTTGCAATCCACTGCCATTATCAAGCTTGAAAGCGTAAGGGTGTTTATTAATATAACTCTGATTGTATTCGTCTGAAAGAAGAAAGTCATATACACCTAGGATGGCTTGAGGGTGAGTAAATCATGGGCTAATTTTAATTTTATAGTGAACTACTCCTTTAAGATTATGCTGCCTAAAAGACATGGATAGCATGGGTGACACATTGCATTAAAAAGTGGTAATAACAAGATTTGAAGCGATTGTAGAGTAAATGCATCACTTAATCCCGCTTTTGCAAGATCTGTCCTACTCCAGTATTTGCTGCTTGATGCATTTGTCTCATCCGACAAAAGAAACATACTTTTGTTCACTGTTGCATAGGCTGCAATCAAAAAAACATTAATAGTAGCCAACTCTGTGCTTGAAATGTAGATTGGGAGAAGCCTAATCACTGAGTCTTGAGCTCAATCATCTTGAGCCTATATAATATGAGCAACAGTTAAAGGGGGGGTGAAATGCTCATTTTCACTCAATCTCCTGTTAATCTTGAGTACCTATAGAGTAGTATTGCATCCTTCATATCTCCAAAAAGTCTTTAGTTTTATTATATTTATAAAAGAAAGATAGGCTGTACCGAGTCTTTCCGGAAAAAAAACGAGCGGCTGAAGGCGGGCCGTGTGGGCGGAGCTAAAGCTGTGCTAACGCGCCGAGCTAACAACACACAGAGACATTTGAAGCAGTTTTACTCACCGCCCGGTTCCAACGCACGACCGCGAACCTTTATCATTGTGACTGCTCGATCCTTAAGCATTAGACGATCTGCAAATCCGTCGATCTGGGCTTTGTTTATAAAACAATCATCGTCGAAATGCAGGGAACAAACAGTCTTGCACAACCTCCGTTGATGCTCTGGAAAAACAAACTCCATCCACTGGTCCCTTAACGCTGGGTTCTTTGGGAATCTGTGCAGGGTTGTCTTGCCCTGGCAACCAAAAACCCACTTCTTTGGTGACATTGACTTCCCTAAAGCCAAGCACAGCGCTTTGATGGGCGTACTGCTTTCGCTCTCTTGCTCTGGTCTACGGTTGCGCGCGCGCCCGCGTCCTTCCGGAGAAGTGCCCTTAGGACCCGTATAAGGAAATTCCGCTACATCTGACGTCACACATGCCCATACTCGAAAAAAACTTTCCGAAACTTGTGACAAACCGGAACGAGCATTTTTGCAACAGAAATACTCCTTCAAACGTACAATTTAATTTTTGAAACTTTGTCCATGTTTAGCATGGGAATCCAACTCTTTAACAGTGTAAAAAACTCAGTATGCATGAAATAGCATTTCACCCCCCCTTTAATGAATTGCATCATTGACACTTTTGACAGCTTTTTCGACATCCCTCCACCACAGGGGTGGGCAGATCCACTTTCCTGCAGATTCAGTTTGATCAGAGGCTGCATTTAAAAGCTGTATAATAGTAATTTATGACTGTTGGTTGTTGGCTGTACGAACATGATCCACGCTGTAAGCCAGGTCACACTGTAGGATCTGAGTTATCATTAATGTCAGACTATACGACAGTCAAGACGCATTAAACATTAATGCACGCAAGAAGAGTACATCATCAATCCGTTACACGTTCAGTGACTTTGAGCTGCGTTTACATGCAGTGGCTAGCAAACAAAGACAATATCTAGAAAACTTGGAAAAACATGATGAATTGTGTGTGTAGAGCAAGTGGTGGTTTGTAGTTGTCTCACTAATCGCGTCATCAGGTTCTGCGCTGTTATTGTTTTTTTATTTGTCGGTTGTTGTAGGAGAACTCGCACTGCAGGACTGTGCCTCAAAACTTCTGACACTGCCAGAATTTTATCTAAGGTAAAATTTGATCGAAAAGGTCATTAATCGGCTGTCTGCAAACATGTCAAACTAGCGATCAGAGGATCAGTGTATTCACAACATTTGTCTCAGACAGCCAATTTGTGGTCAAAATTGTACAGTGGGCTTAAGTCCACTTTTTTATGCCCTTCCCTCGGTAATTTTCCTCTGTCTCGTTCACTCCGATGTACGTCAGAACCTGTTCAATCCCTTGTGAAAAAAAAATGCACTTTAGTGTACTTTTATAAAGTGTACTTATTATACAAATAATATACTTTAAATGTATACACTTAAGTGTAACTCAAATGCAATGTTTTCACCGGTCTGAATGCACATTAAGTATAATTGATTTGAAATATATCACATATTAAGTTGAAATAAAATGCAATAAGTTGTAGGGCTGGGACGGTATGGATTTTTTCTTACCGCGGTTGAAAAGCAAGAAATTCCCGCGGTATAGCGGTAAACTGCTTTAAATCAAGTCAATGGGACCAGTTAACTGTTTGGTTACAGACATTTTTAAAAATATCATCTTTTGTGTTCAGCAGAAGAAATAAATTCATACAGGTTTGAAACAACTTTTGAGGGCGAGTATGATGACAGAATTTTCATTTTAAAGTGAACTATCCCTTTAACTCATTTATAAAGAGTCTGGAGGACAATGATGCTTATGCACAATCATTTTCTCCCTCATACAAAGGTACCTAAACCTATCCATCACAGAAAACATTTAGCATTTTTACATTTTCAGAAAACATCATTCTGTATGGATTTATAAGATTGTTTGCATGTAATTTACTGGTATTACTATACTTTTGGGGTAATTTGGTCCCCATAACCTAGGGATTACCAGTACACACATCATTTTAGAAGCAAACACACAGTACCTCAAACACACAACCCATGAATTAATACAAACAAAATGTGAAGAAAAGTATCATTCCATGTACAACACTAAGATTCAAATGGGTAATGCTTTACAGAAAGGTATTATTAGTTAACTACTTCAGTTAACATGAACTAAGAATGAATAATACTTTAAGCATGTATTAGTCTTAGTTAATGTTAATTTCAACATTTAATAATGCATTATTATATTCAAAAGTTGTGTATTAAAATTAGTTAATGCACTGTGAACTCACATGAACAATGACTATAAATTGTATTAACTAACTTAAACTATATTTTAATTAACTAATATTAACAAAGATTAATAAATACTGTAAAAAAAATTGTTAGATCATGTTGGCTAATACATAAACTAATATTAACATAGCACACTTTACATAGCACCAACATTAAACAGGACAAAATGCTTATTCCAGCATTACCGTGAATATAAGTTTGTCTAAAAACAAAACAAAAACTGAAGAAATCCAAAGGCACAAAAACAAGAAAACCAAAATCATGTCACCATTTTTTTTGAAGTTGTTGGAAAGTGCTGTTTATGTCAATGTCCCAGAAGCTCTCCAGAGTAAATGTGAATGGAAATGTTCCAAAGAGGCAGAAAAGTCAGAAAAAAATACCTTGAGAAAAAAAAAAAAAAAAAAAAAAATGGAAGGAAAACATTTGTTATAAATCCATTATTATATTTGGCTCAGATGAATGAAATTGATAGATATACAGTTGTGCTTTAAAGTTTATATACACCTTGCAGTATCTGCAAAATGTTAATAATTTTAGCAATAAGAGGGATCACAAAAATGTATATGTTCTCTTTTTATTTAGTACTACCCTGATGAAGCAGTTTATTCTGCAAAGCGTATGTAAACTTTTGACTGCTAACTGTTGATGAATGTGTGATGAATTACCTCAGTCATCAGGGTCACATCGTAGTGCTGGGCAAGGCTCCTTCTAACTCCCACAAACACCAGGATTCCACTGACCACGCCATCTTCACTGAAACTGGGCTTAAAGTGATTAAAAATAGAGAACATTGTATTGCTACTTTACAGGGAATTAAACATAACTTATGGCGCTTTTCCACTGCATGGTACGGCTCGGTTCGGCTCGGTACGGTTCGACTCGCTTCGCTTTTCCACTGAGTGGTACGACTCGACTCGGTACGTCACGGTTCGGTTCGCTTTAGCTCAGTTGCTTTTCCACTGCAGTTAGTACCGCTTCAAAGTGGGTGGGACTGATCGTTATAGTTGCCGTCTCTACTGCCATGACATCATCATATTAAATGCAAATTTTTCATTCCATGTTTCCCCATCCGCTCCTCGGCAACCAACGAGAGGAACGTCTGCACCTCGTCCACTGACCACGATTCAGCCATTTCTTTTTTTGAAGTTTATACTCTTTTTTTTATATTTTTTTTAAAGCAAATACTTTTAAAACAGGCTCTACGGTGTTGGTTGTTGTTTACTGGCTATTTAAATCTAGCGGGTTTAGTGTCTCGTGTCGTAAATACAATGACGCTGGTAGTGATGATTCTGTCTGACCAATCAGTGATCTGCAGTGTTTTCACGTCACATTTTAGTATCGGTACGGTACGCTTGGAACCTCAACAGAGGTGGTACCATTTAAAGCGAGCCGAAGCGAGCCGTACCGTACCAAAATGCGGCCCGCCAATCATCTCCATGCGGCCCGACGGCACCAACCTCCCTCCTCCTCTTTTCCTGGCGGTGCGGCTAATTCAGTTTGATACTCGCTCCGATTGACCTGAGAAACGTTTTACGTGCGAATATTTCTGCAGTTATTATATGTGTCCCGAATTTATGTCGACTGAACCAGCGATAGGCTTCCAATCATTCGTGAATGAATCATTATTTTGGTTCGATTCTAAACGCGCTTGCATGACGGTCTAAAACTATTCGGATTCATTCGGACCGCTCCGCCACTGAATCATCTGAAGCGGTTTCTCGGTCAGTAGCCTACAGTATAACAACAAATAGCGCTGTTTTCAGTTGTTTCACTAGTTGTTTCAACACGGCCCAGCACGGAGTTGCGTTTACTCCCGGTCCCGGACACTATATTAAACAGCGTTGCGACAACCAGTGGGAAGCGTTTCAGTTCGACAGAACCCTCTCTGTTACAAACCACAAATCACTCGATGATTTAACTAGTATTAAATCGGATGAAACAGCCTCAACATTCCCAACAAGACTGATGAGGAAAGCAGGAGAAACATTGTGGCATGAACGAAATTAGAAGACTTTAAATCCCCTAATCACCCTTACAAACATTTACCATGAATTTACTGTAGTAATTTACCATGGTTGGGCAGAAATGTGCAATATTTATATTGAATACTATGTAGTAATACATAAATATAGTAAATATATATACACTATAATATAATATAGTATAATAGTAAATATAGTGATTTATATTGCATTAGTTTTATTAGGTGGGTAGAGGAATATATAATTAATGCTTGTTATGAAATTATGTCAGTTTCTTTGTAAAGCTGCATATAGTTTTTAACTATAAAAATGTTTAGGCATTTTTTATACATTGGGAGTAGTGATGCTCCGATTGATCGGCCGCCGATCATGATCGGCCGATATTGGCAAAAAATAGCTTGATCGGCAACCCCCAAAAGCGCCGATCAAAAAAGCCGATCACGTGACGTAAATAACTCGCGCAACTTTTCCGCATGCGCGACAACACAACAGCAGAGCAGAGCTTGCTTAACAGTGGCAAAATGAGTTCTCCTATGACGGCAATTCAATGGCAATTATAAACGAGCGCACAACTGATGCTGGCGCGCGCGGTAAATGACATTCGCGAGAGGATAACAGATCTACGCGCGAGGAAACGGGAACTCGCGAGCTCATTCAAACCCTGCGCGGGCGCATGACATCTCTGCCCTCGCGCGCGCGCATGATCATTCCCCACACACTCGCGCTTGATCTCCTCTCGCCTGCTGATTTTGCTCGCTCAAACACTTTTATTTTTGGCAGTCGAGGGGCGGGACTTACTGTTTTAATAACCTCAAATGTCATTGTCATTATTTTATTTTTTGGATCTGATGTAGTTAGTTCCTCAACTACATCCATTGTAGTCTGCCTGACCCCTCTTTGTTTTGAAAAATTATACTGTGCCTTATTTGGAAAAGGTGGCCTACAGTAGCCTTATGTTATCTTGTTTTCTAACTACAATTAAATAAATATTGGTGGTTCTTCAAGATTTTCTTGACTCTAGCATATTTCCATTCTGTGATCGGCAGTGATCGGCAATCGGCAGATCATGATTTTGGTGATCGGTAATCGGTGATCGGCCCCAAAAATGCTGATCGGAGCATCACTAATTGGGAGTGAGTAGCCTGTGGTTAACAAGTCTCACTGTCAGAATATTTTCATCTAAGCATAACAATTATAAATAAAATTATTATTATTTCTCACCAACAGCTATAAGTTTGTATAAATAATTTATTTGTTCCAAGGAAAATAGTTGTACACAGCTGTAAATTATCAAGTTTTTTATTTATTATGGTTTTATATATTTGCATAGGCTACTGTTGGGTACCACATTTCCAAGTAAATACCATACTTTTCTAGGGTTACTTTCACTTATTTATTGAAACTGTTATGTTTCAATAAATAAGATAAACCCCCAAACCGACCCACTGGCCCACCTCAACTTTTCGATTTGATAATGCGGCCCTCGAATGAAACTAATTGAATAGCCCTGCTGTAGGCTATTTACCACGGTTGACACAGCAATGCTGCAGCCTTCTTCCTTTGGTTTGTTACCTGTAAAATACATGGTGATTATAGGGGCATATGTAAATGCACAGGTGGAAAAGATTCAAAGCATTAAAGCTATAGGGATAGTTAGTGACTTGATAATAGTGTTTTAGCTTGATCAAGGTGTGATGTCTTGGCAATACATTTTGTACAGACTCTTGTACATCTACTCAAATGAGTCAAAAGAATATTTTATGCATATAACAATTATGTTGACTGAACATGTTATGCATAAGATCCTTATAAACATATGTAAACCATACATATTTAACATTCATTTTTCTTTCTGCAGCGGCAGGAAATAACACAGTATTAACTTACATCAGCTGAATGTATGTCTGAAACATTTGCCTGAGAAAGTGCATCCGATCTTTATACATAACTTAATAAACCAAACACAATTTTAAAGTAAATTCATAATGAACACTATAACCTTGTAAATGGAGTGTGTCGAATTAAACGCATTTCACAATCACCTCGTGTTACAGCGTTCACAAAATGGCGGACAGTCTGCATATCGACATATTCACAACCCCGAACGTCATTACTCGAAATATCTGCGGCATATACATTTGCATTACAGATCTCGTGTGCATATTATTAAGTTGTTGTAACAATAATACCTGCAAAATAACAGGAAAAATTGATGAGACAGGAGCCACTGTGTCACGTCGCACCAAATCCTCAGCAGAGAGCAGATGTGAGGGCGCAGGCGCACACAGCTCCTAACAGCGCATTTTTCAAACTCTAGTGAAGTAGTGCGTCATCATGACGTAGTATTTCCAGCGCATGCGCATTAAACAACATGTTCGTATATTTCATGCATGGTTAAATCTCAATATATATGCTGCCACTTGGAAATATTATAAGGAAACATGGAATTAGTTTCCATTGTTATGCTGATGACACTCAAATCTATATTTCATCACGGCCGGATGAAAACGCTAAATTATCCAAATTGACAGAGTGTGTTAAAGATATAAAAGATTGGATGACGCGTAATTTTCTTTTATTAAATCCAGACAAGACAGAGGTAATACTTATCGGTTCAAAAAACTGCCCACAGAACCTCTCACAATACAACTTTAACATCGTAGGATGTCCTGTTACTTTATCCTCTACAGTAAAAGACCTGGGTGTTATACTCGATTGTAACCTGTCTTTTGAAAATCATATTTCATATGTTACAAAAACAGCCTTTTTCCACCTTAGAAACATTGCTAAGCTACGTAATATGCTATCAGTTTCTGATGCAGAAAAGTTAGTTCATGCATTCATGACCTCGAGACTAGATTACTGTAATGCTTTATTAGCCGGTTGTCCTGCATCCTCAATAAACAAGCTACAGTTAGTCCAAAATGCAGCCGCTAGAGTTCTTACTAGATCAAGAAAATATGATCATATAACACCGATTTTATCATCACTACATTGGCTACCTATAAAGTTCCGTATTAATTATAAGGTATTGCTACTGACTTATAAAGCCCTAAACGGCTTAGCTCCAGTCTATTTAACGGATCTTCTATCGCCCTATAATCCATCGCGCGCTTTAAGATCAATAAATTCGAGGCTTTTGGTCATACCTAGGATATCCAGATCCACCAAAGGAGGGAGAGCATTTTCACATTTGGCTCCGAAACTCTGGAATAGTCTTCCTGATACTGTTCATTGCTCGGACTCGCTCTCCCAGTTTAAAACTAGATTAAAGACGCATCTTTTCGGCCAGGCATTCATATAATATTTTTAATCTTACAGTTCAAACTACAATCCGGCCTCTAGTTCATAAATGCCAGAGGAGAACTGGCCCCAACTGAGCCTGGGTTCTGCCAAGGTGTTTTTTTTCTCCATTAGGTCACCTGATGGAGTTTTAGGACACCATTAGGTCACTTGATGGAGTTTTAGGACACCATTAGGTCACCTGATGGAGTTTTAGGACACCATTAGGTCACTTGATGGAGTTTTTTCGGTTCCTTGCCACTGTTGCCTTTGGCTTGCTCAGTTGGGGATATTTTGGGGATATTTAATTTTATTTTATCAATCAATAAATTCCACTAGAAACAAACCTTGTTGTATTATTTTATTTTAATTTAATACTGTGAAGCTGCTTTGATACAATCTGTATTGTGAAAAGCGCTATACAAATATACTTGATTTAAATGTTATTTCCATAGACAGTATATAAAAGGGTTATTTATTTCAGCTTTTCTGTTTAAGTTGAAGTTGTTCTAACTCATTGTGTTGTTAGACTCTGTAGCCTAAATTCACAAAACTTGACTCTTTCACCTAACTAAAAATCAATATTTTTGTTCAGTGTAGTGTAGTCTGATTACAATTAAATGTGTGTTTAATTGACTAAGAACAAGATAATGATATTGAAAGTATTCTGTTCACAGTTGTAAAGTACAACACATTACTATTATGCTAAGACTCCTCTCATAAATTACATTTTATTGTCAAATATTATGTATAAAACAGACAAAAATGTCAACAATATGTTGTACTTGATTATAATGTACAAGCAAATGTATTGGGAAAATACATTTCAAGTGCATTAATGCACAAGTGTATATTATAGACTAAACATATTTAAAATACATTAAAGGTGCCCTAGAATGGATTATTTTATTATTTTATAATGTTTCCTGGGGTGCCCTTATAATGTATGTTTTTTAGATCAAAATTTGTTATAATTTAGAAATAAAAGGCATATTTCCTAGCCTGATTTCATCCTTTGATCTGAACACTCTGTTTGAAGGGGCGTGTCTGCTGTAAGACTGCAGTGTTGTTGCCCACTGCTGTGATTGGCTGACATGCTTGCATATGAAATATCTGGCATTACATGTAGAGCTATCTGGAAAACTTTTACTATTACAGCTTTTATACGCAGTTTCTGCGAGAAACGACGTGAAGTTGAGCGTTTAGTCACTGGCTTGATTTACTGATGCATAAACAGTATTGAACGACTTTGAGAGAAAGATTATCTGTCTGAACTTGAACAATTACACATCAGAAATTCACATAACTCATGGTTCTCCAGAGGCTCGGATGAAGGAACTAAAAAAATACTTTTGTGTTCATTTGTACATCCAAACACTGAGCAACTGCCATGCTTCGTTCGCTCGTTTGCAAGCCATGATGTCTCTCGAGGAAAAAACAATATTGCGCTGGATCTAGAGAGATAGGTCTGACTGCAGAACCGCAGAACCATACGTCATAGCAGTGTGAGGACGACAGCGCCAGCCCAACAGTCTGGTGCCGGAAGTGGATACCATACATATCCACCTTACATATACCATACCTAAACCTACCCATCTCCACCCCCTGATCCCTAAACCTACCCCTAAACCTACCCATCTCCACCCCTTAGATGCTTTTACCCCGCCCACTTCCGGCATCAGACTGTTAGGCTGGCGCTGTCGTCCTCACACTGCTATGACGTATGGTTCTGCGGTTCTGCAGTTGGTTATTATTGGATCTAGATAACACAGTGTAAATTATCGTTAATAAAATCACTACTTACCGCTTGCGGGAATATAACGTTAGTTGAAATTGCCCCCTTCGTCAGTATTAGACGCTGAGAGAAGCCTGGCTGCTTGATATTGTTCCAGGTTAGAAAAACAGTCCGTGGTGAAATGGGCAGAGCAACTAACAACTTTGAATTAAACTGTAGCGGTATCCGATTATAGATAGATAGATAGATTATAGATCGATCTGCCATTTTCCCTATAATCCTCCTCCTGCTTGTTTTTTCTTCACCTGCAGAACTTCCGATGATTCGGCTGCGCAGTTCCGCCTGGCATTGAGCATGGGCTGGCATATGCAAATTTTTGGAGGCGCACATATTAATGATCCCGACTGTTGCGTCACAGTCGGTGTTATGTGGAGATTCGCCTGTTTTTCAGGGGTGTTTTTCAAAAATGAGATTTAAATAAGAAAGAGAAAACTATGGTGTTTGAGACTCACTGTATGTCATGTCCATGTACTAAACTCTTGTTATTTAACTATGCCAAGATAAATTCAATTTCACATTCTAGGGCACCTTTAACAAATTATTTTTGGACAACACACCTTAGTTGTAATTAAAATCAATTATTTTCCATGTTTTCCATTAAAGTTCTTATTTTATTTAGTATATTAGTCAATACATCAAAATAAATTTCCTTTAATAACTTATAACTTTAACTTTAATAACTTTAAAACACTATAAAATCATAATTATTTAAAATGTTTGTTTAAGTAAAACTTAAGTAGACATTATTAAAAAGTGCATTTTTTAAAACATGCACTTAAGTGTGTTTAGAAATATTATCATGAAAGTGTACTTTCTTTAAATAAAATTAATTAGACATTATTATAATGTGCATTTTTAAAACATGCACTTAAGTGTGTTTAGAAATATTATCATGAAAGTGTACTTTCTTTAAATAAAATTAATTAGACATTATTATAATGTGCATTTTTAAAAAGTACACTTAAGTGTGTTTAGAAATATTGTGATGAAAGTGTACTTTCCTTAAGTAAAAATTAATTATATATTATTACAAAGTGCATTTTTAAAAAGTACACTTAAGTGTGTTTAGAAATATTGTGAGGAAAGTTTTACTTGAAGAAAGTACACTTTCCTCACAATATTTCTAAACACACTTAAGTGTACTTTTTAAAAATGCACTTTGTAATAATGTCTAATTAAGTTTTACTTGAAGAAAGTACACTTAATTAGACATTATTACAAAGTGCATTTTTAAAAAGTACACTTAAGTGTGTTTAGAAATATTGTGAAGAAAGTGTACTTTCTTCAAGTAAAACTTAATTAGACATTATTACAACGTGCATTTGTAAAAAGTGCACTTAAATGTGTTTATAAATATTGTCATGAAAGTGTATTCCATTTAAGTACACTTAAGTGGTCTTTAATTTTAATTATATTATATTATCTGCAAGTGCACTTTTAAAAAAGTATACTTTTATTATTTTAAGCACACAAATAGTACGCTTTCAATACAATTAAGTACACTTCTTTTTCACAAGGGATGGGTTTAAATAGAACGATCTAAGCCCTTGATCACTTGTAATCTGCTATGGAGCCCGCCGTACAAGTTGCTGTTGTGACGTCACAATCATGTTGCATTGTGGTCTACGGATCTGCCTGAAGTGTACATATGAGTAGACTTGCTCCCTCTTTTAAAATCAAGGGGTTGAGGGTCTGTCCAAATAAACTTTCCTCATCAACTTGACGAAGTACAATGCACTTCAAAATGGTGGTGGGGAAGTGCTTAGGGAAGTTTGCAAGTGTAAGTCTAAAAGTGAAGTCAAATGGAGCCCGAGTTAGAGCTAAACTCTGCAGGAAAGTGGATTTTAAGAGCCAGAGTTGATCAGACCTGCTCCACCATCTCATTTCTATTCTAAGCTTCTCTATCCAATACTGAATTCATTGACTGAAGACTGAGCCTTTCATTCAAGGACTGCAAGACAAATTTGTTTAGCATCATTTATCAAGCCTTAGATGGGCTGTTTTTTTTTTTGTTTTGTTTTTTTGTGTGTGTGTGCAATAGACAAATAACACACGTTTATTCCTGGGAGACATTACTAACCCCCTAGAGAGTGTATTGAGTAAGGAAGCATGAATCCAGTCACTCCCATCTTCAGCATCAACCTTTTAAGAGTTTGTTTCAATCTCTCTACATGTTATAGACTGAGGTGCACAGCTTACTCTGGTCCCCCATTACCTGAGAAACAAAAAAGCTCTGGTCTTTCAGGATGTCCTTGGGATGCCTGTGTAATATTTTGGGAGTTTGCTTTTCTGAGGGGAAGCGTCTCTGGATACCTGGTCCACAATGAGTAGGACTCACTGGAGAGCCACAAAGTACAGAACACCATTCTGTCATTAAGAAAAGAGAGGTGAGCCAACCGGGACGTTGTTGCTTTACTTCAATTATTTTTAATTTGTCCCCAACAATGCATGAGCTTATCATCCTTTTTCTGCTCTCTTTGAAATATACCACCAAATATAATTTTCTGAAAGCAATCAGAATAAATGTTAGGAGTCACTGGCTACATTTACATGCAACCAGCGAGAAACTATATTTGTGCAGTGTGTGCATGTCAAAAAATCTATTCCGATTTGAAGCTTGTGACATATAAACGCGCACATCAACCCGATCACATGTTCAGCGTTCATGTAAACACTACATTCAGATTCATCAATCGGAATGAATTCAGTCCGATTGAAGCTAAAGTTGTGCATGTAAACGTATCCATTGTGTCTTGCATGTGTTCGATTCCTAGCCTGGAAATCCAGACCCAAATCTGAAAGATTAATGGTCTGGCATCGACTAATAAAAATCGCCCAGCTCGAGGGGCGGCACCAAGCATGCATTCGGAAATCTCACTGCACGCAATTGGATAACACTACGACCAATCACAACAATACACGGGCTGACGGATCCAGAGCCCCATACGCTTAGCTACCAGCGGAGATAACTGGTGGATTAGACTCTTGCCGTATCCGGTCGGCGAAACAGCAAAAATGTCCTTCTTGCAAAGGAACGATTCGAGCGCCGTCTTCTGTTCCTCTTTTAGATGAAAAGCCAAGTCTAACTCGTTCATTGTAGCGGCCAAAGCCGTTTCAAACAACTGGTGTTCAAACATCCTGCAATGTTTACTAATGACTTCGATGTCGCAGCGCTGTCGTCATCTCGCCTCTGGCCCGCCTATATCAGACACAGCGATGTGATTGGTGCAGCTCGGCTACAAGGGCATAGCTAATGAGCATCATTACTCAACGCCAGAGCGACTCGCTGAGCAAATTCAAATTGTGCTCTCACGAGAACTCCGGATTTTCAGGGTATTCGATTCCCACGGAGAGCAAGAACTGATGAAATGTTAACCTTGAATGCAATGTAAGTCACTTTGGATAAAAGCATCTGCCAAATGTAAAATGTTAACCCAACCATTGTGTCTCTCTCAAAGGCCTCCTCCTCACTGGACGGGCCTTTTTGGTAACCTAGCTGTTTTCAAAGCCCTTCATCTCATTCAAAATACTCCTAGCTGGTTAAATCTCTGGCATGCAGGGGTCCTTTTCGAGGTAAATCAGAGTCTTCTTTCTCAGTTCACTGGCATAGGCATCATTGCGTGTGAGGAATCATAGGATTCTGCAACTTCAAGTGACTAGATTGCTCATGGAGGGCCAATTTTTTGGCGACCGGATCTCATGTGCAGCTCGAATATCGAGGGCGCACCCCAGATCAAACATGCGTGCCGAAAGTGGCAGCACTGTTCAAAATAGAGACAAACCCATGATCTACAGCCAGTGTCTACTCCTTTAAGATTTACTGACTGGCGCTCAGCAGAAAATAATTTCCTCTTCAGAGGGTCCAAGGTGGAAGAGGTGCCGCCACTTTCAGCCTCACTAAACTGACCTTGTGGTTTGAGTGATTTTGTCCCACAGCCAGTTGCTCAGAGACCACCGCAAGCTGTTCATTCAGGGACTAAAGGCCCATTCACACCAGTAATGATAGATATAAGGATAACTACAACCATAACTATATTAGTGTCTACTAATATATTATTATAAACGAGCGCTACAGTTTTGTCATCTGCCGCTTTAAATGCTCAAACTCATTTGGTGGGTTCTGATTGGCTGTCACTGTTATTCATCATTCATCTGCTGGGAAAAAAAAAGAAAGTGATTCTGAAAGTGATTCCAACTATATCATTTATCTGTGCCATTACTGTTATAGTTGTGGTGTGGACTCTGCAATTATTTTATATTTAGAATATACGTTTTAGAACTATATCTGGTAACACTTTATTTTGATGGTCCCTTTTGAACATTCGGTTGACTACAAGTAACTTTGCAACTACATGACAACTAACTCTCATTAGAGTATTAGTAGACCGCCTGCTTAATATCTGCCAACTCTTTATTGTGATGCTCCCCAACAGATAGATATAGTTATCGTCTTTGGTGTGAACGGGCCTTAAGTCCTGATTTTCCATGGGCAATGCATCTGAAAAGAAAACTGAGGTTGGAGGAAACATACATATAACCGTATATTTCTGTGAAGTATATACATAAGTACATATTATATAAATAAATTACAGGAAGGGTTACTATTTTGGCATTTGGGTTAAGGCTGATGACTAAATGTTCCTAAATTAGCTCTCTTCTCTTTATTTAAGTAGAAAAAATATATATACAAATTAAGTTCAGAGGAAAATTCGGGAACAGGAGTAAGGTCCCGTTTAAATGCCATTTCTTTAAAATGATCCATGGTTAGTAAATAGTTCTGTAGGAGGAATGATACATTGTACAAACTATTAACAGCTTACCCAAATCATAAATCTGCTATTATCTATTCTTTATGCAAACAATGTTGTGCATTCATTAACAGTAGTTGTTAAAATGTTAATGCAGTGCTAGTCATTTTTTTCTGCATTGCATTGTAAGAAAAACAGTTGGAAAAGGTGCTGGTAATTTTCCGCCAGGACATTATCTGTTAACTGTACGGATATTTCCTTTAGCCCTAAAACACAACACAATGCAAAGCATAATTCAAAACACAGGTAAAACACCTGTGAAATTTCAATATGGGAAATTCCTTCATATTTACACAATACAATTTTTTACTGATTTTTCTCAGTGTGCAGTTAATGATAAAGTTTTGCATTAATTATGAAACTGTAAATTCTTAGTAGTTCTTGTAGAAGCAAGATAAAATGACTTGGTTGCTTCAGCAAATGTGTTTTTCTCTCACATTTGCTTTTGTTAAGAAGACTATCGGTAAGGTTTAGTGTAGGTACTTTCTTTTCAAACATAATTTACCTTTTAGCATCACTCATCACCAGACATTTCTTTTCTGAACTGCTGCAATACGTACAACCAGCATAAAAAAGAAATGTTGCCAGATTCACATTCATCTTTTTCAGACAGTATTAAACACTTTTTCACTTCGAAAGTGCCATGAAACGTGCAGAAATGTCACCACAAGCATGCTTTTCTAACAGCTTTCAATAAGGTTGAATGTGTCTGCCTCATGCAAGCTCTTACAGGGCTCGTACTCTGATGATTGTGCGGGACAGATATAATAGCACAGTGTGCACCTGGTTTCAGTATTCCCTCCTGATGTGCCTCAGGTGTGCCTGATTCCTCCAGTGACCCGGATGACACTGACATGTTGAACAGAACCACACACCTCTTTCTGGGAGAAGATAGATTTGACTTTAGACATTGAGGCAAAACCAAAAATAGAGCACACTGTAGGGTTACAGTCAGAAATCATTTACACAACACTATTTTTCAACTAAAAACGGAAAAATGTTCATGCATTTTGGCCGATCTTATTACACGACAACAGCATTTTGGGGGCCTGAAAATGCAGACTTTTAAAAGCTTGTTTCAAAGTGCAAGTTTTACTAAACAATACCGTTATTGTCTCAGTGTATAATAAACTACAAAATCGGGAATTTGTTAAAACGCTGCGTATTACGTGTTCAGTGAATAGGCATGTAGTGTTTCTTTACAAAGTACAACGACTGGCCTGGCAGCAGAATACAGCGATTTTATTCGTTTTCGCAGATCCATGTGAACGGGGATCGTTTTGACAACATTGTCATCTGTTCTCGAAAAAAAGGGTTTTGACTCTCAGTTTGTGTAAAGCTTTTTTTCTTTCTTTTTTTTTTAAATATTAATTTCACACGTCTACAGTTATGTGGTTTTGTTTCATTAATACAGTGTATACTTTTTTCTTGATTCATCAACCCCAAAATAATGGAAGTGAAATGTGACAACATGCCCCATATGACAGCTTAAAATTGTATCTGATCAAATAAAAAAATATACAAGACAAACTAAAATATTTTCTCAGTAAAATACAATTATTAACTTATGTACAATAATGGCATTTTTAATAATTAAAAATAAACTAATTTCTGAGTATGACAACAAACACACCGGAAAACACAGCTATACAGCATAGTTCAAAATGTAATAAGAATTAATAATTTCTGACTCTCAGTCTTTATTCACCTTTTTCTCATGGTTTCTCAATAAAATTAATAAAAGTATGGAATAGAATATCAAAGTTCTAATGGGGAACATTGTAACTAAGTGTGACGACATGCCCCGCCGGCGCTACTGGGATTTAAACCCGGCTCGTGTCTTCTTTCAACATTAAAGAGCTATCTCGACTGTTAAATAACAGATTGGAGATTGAAATAATATCAGATTTGTCCAATTTTACAAACAACACAAAAAACAGAGATGAAATATTAACTTAAGAAATGTACTTTTGCTATGGTTAAATAAATGTTCACTGATATCTTCCAAAGATGGCGCATTTTTTTTCCTCAATATAGTGTTGAAATGGCAACTGGTAAATACACTAGCATGCTTTTCGTCATGCTAGCATGTGTGGAAGTGTTTAAAACAAGTGTGTTACAACTAGCCCTGCGTTAGTGTGTGCCCCGCTCACTCCTACTCTCGTTGTCTTGCCGGCAGAAGCCAATGAAGGCCTCTTGGGTGATTCGCTCTTGCCAGCAGACTTTATTAAAGTTTTGAACAAATAGAAGTGGAGGAAGTGAGAAAGAATAAAAAAAAAGAAAAAGAACAATTGTCTTTCACCAGCCGTTTATTCCTTTTGTGCGTATTTTGCTGTGTACTAAGAGATTCTGTAATTTCCTTCTGTAAGTGAAGATTGCTGAACAAAATTACACCCATGAACTTTTGACTCTTTTATATTTGTGTGAAATAAAGAACTTGGCATTAAGCATTAAAAAGCAGCTCACATTCAGCTTTCACCAAAGTTGTTTGTTAGTTGTCCTTGACCAAAACATTGAAGCTCCAAAAAGCACATAAAAGCAAGATTGGGTGAGAACAGACCAAAATGTAACTGCTTTTTCTCTGAACTCCTTGCCATTGCAGTTTCTGGTTATAGTTATGATTTCAAGCTCGATTATGCACATTCCCTAGCATTCGACTCATACTAGAAGGTGCTAGTAAGTGTAATCAAGCATGAAATCATTGCCAAAGAGACTGCTGATGTCAGGAATTATATTTAAAAAAAAAAAGAGTTATATTTTAGTCTGAAAAATAAAATTTGCACATACAGTCCAGATCTTGGGTTTGGTTCACCATAATCGAATTTGGGTCAAAATTGGGTCATCAAAATTGGGTCATAATCACTCATGAGGCAAAAAAGCTAATTAAAATATCTTTACTGTATTTTTATCAAAACCGCATGGACATAAATGGATAAAATGGTAACACTATTTTGATGGTCAACTGTAAATATTCTTTATTTGCAATTAACTTTGCAACTACATGTCAACTAATTCTACTAACTCTAACCTAACATTTTACTAATACTCTAATGAGAGTTAGTTGACTTGTAGTTGCAAAGTTACACCGTAAAAAAAAAAAAACGTAAAAAAACGGCAATTTTCTGGCAGCAGGGGCGCCAGAAAATTTCTGTTAAAAAATGGAAAAATACTGTATATTTAACATTGGATTTCAGTAATATGATATAATGTTAATTTACCGTCCTATTGAAGTATTAATATCTGTTTTGCACACTGATAACCACCAATCACAGCAGTGATGAGAGTCACATGATCAATCAAAGCTCATCACAAGCAGCTCTTCCACAAGAAAGTTAATACTAATATATATAGAAGCTGCACAGTGTCATTCACACAAACATTAAACACCATCATGGTAACACATGAAATTTTAAAAATGCAATAAACATTAATTTAACAACATTAAATGTAACATAAACCCCTTATGTACATAACTGATTAGAAAAAACGAAGAAAACTATGAAGAAACAAACATAGTTATTTCAACAAAAATACATCAAATGTGAAGTGTCACAGGGAATTGTGGGAATGTCAATTTACGGTTTTTCACTGTAAATTATACAATGAGTTGTTTTTTCACTTTCAAAAACTATAAATTTAACGGTATGTTACAGTAAAATTACATTAAATATACCGTTAGATCTATCACAGTTATTTACCGTATATAGTACGGAAACTTTCTGTTAACCAATTAAGTTTTTCACTGTAGCATTTTTACAGTCTTTTACCGTTAAAATTACGATCATTTTTTACAGTGTACTTATAGTTAGAATGTCTAAAGCGGACCATCAAAATAAAGTGTAACCAATAAAACTTATTTAAGTATTTTGTTATATTTAAAAAAATATATATATAATAATAATAATAATATTTTATCAATTCATTGTGGGTGTGTGCAGCTCATTGTTAATAAACACTGTTAATTTTACAAAATGGCTGAATGAATGAATGAATGAATGAATGAATGCATACATACATAAATACATGAATACATAAGGCACATGTCTATTTCCACAAAGTCCCTCCAGCGGGAGTTCTTCTCTATATCAGTGTCAGTGTTTCTGAACTCCTGAAACGCCTCCATTGTAGTCTTGAGTTTCTTCCGGGAACACGTCACAATATTCCTCATTTAAATAATTAATGCGCAGAATAAAGGGGCGGGGCCTGGTTGAGTTAGTTAGTAGTGTGTTAAACTGGCGGTTATGGGAAGGGGTGGGACATTTCCCAAACACACTCAAAGCGCTCGACCAATCACAACACACTGCTCCAGCCGACCAATCAGAGCACAGTGTGCTTTTCAGAAGGAGGGGCTTCATAGAGACAGGAAGTAAACAGAGCGTTACTGACAGACTGGGAAGAGAGGAGCCGCAACAATGGAGAATATGAGGAAAATAATCAACATTCAAGCAGGAAAACCTGTTCTAGTAGAGACCAAAATCAAGACTTTGAAAAAGAGTATAATTTTAAGTCAGGGAGAATTATGGGGAATGTTGAATTTGAATTTAAGTTTTATTAACAAACATCACAAGTGAAGTGTAATAGTATGTCATTTCCTCCCTGAAACTGGGAGTCAGTTGCGTGTTATAATTGTGGAAGATATTCCAGGAGACTGGGGTTAATGAGGTTCTTCGCTCAAGAGACTCACTGAAGAACCTTTAAGTATGAAAACACGTACACTCTCAAAACTAGTCTAGCCTAGTCTCAAAACAGTTCCCGACCCCATCACTCAAAGCACATGTAATTTCCCATTGTGGAATCCTCGACCTCAGAAACGATCAGCTTGACAGATAAGGACAGTGGCGGTGCATCACACCAATCCAAACTGGTGCTGGCCGGCCCAGTGCACGAGGTTAAAAACACTGGAAGAGAGACAGTAAGTGTGTGGTGGATTGTAATGAGAGAAACACAAGACGTGTGGGCTGGAGAGGGCCCGGGTCCCCTGGCAGAGATAGATGGAGTGAGAGACACTCGGTTTACTGAAGCAAGGGAACAGGTCTGAAATCGAGCCATCAATCTCAGACACCATCACAACAGATTTAATTAACACCGTAAGTGCATCAGCTGACAGTAATAAAGTACAGCAAATATGTTGCATCTGTATACTATCTGTATTCTGATAGATGATGATGATGATGATGATGATGATGATGTTACAAATGTATGGAAGCTTGTTTCCGCCATGGAATAAAAAATTTTAAAAAAAGATAATTGTTACATATAGTACACAGTAATAGTAAAAGTGGGAGCCCCCTTCCTTTCAATTTTGACATTTTCAAATACTTTTTTTGTGATTTATTTATTCAATTGCAATACTTTTCTTAAGAATGAAAAACAATTGAAAGGTTGCATTGGATTATACTTATTATTAGGGATGCATGATATATCAGCCACCATATTGGTATCGGCCGATATATGTTCATTTTTAATGCTATCGTTATCGGCCCAATAAGAAAATTTGGCTGATATATTAAAGTCGATAAATAATGTATTATTTCCTTCAGCTGAGACACTTCAGATTAGGGATCGACCGATATGGATTTTTTAGTGCCGATGCCGATACCGATTTTTTTTCATCAGCCTTAGCCGATGACCGATACGGGCTGCCGATTTTCTTGAGCCGATATTTGGAGCCGATACTGCTTTTTCTCCCTCAATTTACATCATAAAAATGACACAATGATCATGATGATAACAAATGTTACAAGTCTCAATTTAAAAAAAAATCATTTATTGAACTTAAAAAAAAAAAACTATATTTAACAAATAGTAAAAACAGGTGAGGTAGAACAAGTAAAAAAAGAGTTCAGTGCTGAAAATACTGAAAATAATTATTAATTATTAATTAAAAATGAGCAAAAGGTACATTTGCTACTGTATTATTTATTAATCTTTGTTAATAAAAATACAGCTGTTCATTCAGCTGTTCATTTGTTCATGTTATTCACAGTGCAATAGGCTAACTAATGTTAACAAATACAACTTTTGATTTCAATAAGGCTAAATGGTGAAATTAACATTATCAAAGATTAACAAATGCTGTAGAAGTGCAGTTTATTAATAGTTATAACTAGAGTTTAATAAATTGAACTTTATTATAAAGTGTTACCGATTTGTTATACACCGATTCAGACGTCTGGTGAGTACAGTGTTGGATAGATCAGTTGTTATAATGTGTTGCCATACATTAAATAGAATCGGTTCAAAGGAGTCACTAGTGCGTGAATCAAAGGTTTCATTAGCGGACGTGTACGTGTTTGTGTGATTATCCTGGCAGTTTAGGACATCGCACAAGATTTGTGTCAACACAGAAAACATTTCATCACTGGATAGGTTTTTGGGTTTATTGAAAGTGTGGTTTGTGTCAGCTGAATGTGCGGAACGCTTTTCAGAGAAGATAAGGAAACGTATTTTTTTTTAGCACAATTCACACCCAGCGGTAATTCAGGAAAAAAAAAAATGTCCCAATCCGCCACATGAAACTTCGCTCTTCCGACCTTTTACCATCATGTCAATTCTCAATTGATTTTGATTCATATGCGCGAGGGAAGGAGAGCAAGACAGTTTGAAGATGGTGAGAGTGTGCGCGCGCGCGGCCAGAGGAGGCGCGCTCTCTCTCTCTGCTCGTTCTTTCAGCAACATGTGACCTGTCACAAGCGCACTTGTCAGTCATCTACATCACTCAGCGATCAAATAAGGCTTTGGCGGGATAAAAATTCGCTTTGGCGACCGCAAAAAAACGCATTATGTGGCGGCCGGTGTTGATTCTGTGGCGCACTGCCACGAATTAGTCTATGTGTGGGAAACACTGGAGAGACACACACACCACACGCGTCCAAACCTCTGCCAGGTGGTCGCTGAATAAAACTCCCACAAATACCACGGAACAACATCAGCATTACTTAATCCTATGACCAGTGTTCGTAACAGCTACCGTATGCATACGAATAGCCTACAACTTAGCTATTTGCAGCTCCCTAAATACAATGGTGAGCAGTTTTAAAGAGGCATTCGCGTTTTCCATTTGGACCCACAAACTTGCTTAGCTATAGTTGCAAGTACATAGAGCTACGTGTTTCCACTTTTAAAGTGTATGGCAATATTTCAGCTAAGTCAAACAGTTAAAAGATGCTTTGGAAGTTTAAAACTTATCATTGTCTTGAAGAGCAGATTCCAGCACTCTGCTAGTGGGGGAGGGGCAGTGCAGGTCTCCAGCAACACAGAGCTGCCTGTGGACGCCTGTCTGTAAATAATGCCGGGAAAAACTCGGCGAACGCAGCAGCGTGTATTGGCCATACCGATACACGTAAAAAACGCAAATATCGGCCCGATATATCGGTCGATCACTACTTCAGATGCGCACTGTTCAACATGATGGTTTTGAATTGCTTGAAATATGATTGGAATCACTTTGAAAAGGAAAATACGGTAAGCAAGTCTGTCACATCTTCATAAAATTATAATGAAAACATTATAATTGTGTGCTTGGGACATGGTGAGACTTTTGTTTTTGCAATCAGGCTCTCAAAAATTATATAAAAATGTGGATTTAGGCAATATATATATCGGTTATCGGTATCGGCCAAAATTCTCATATTTGTGCATCTCTACTACTTATAACAAATGTTATTTGCAGGACTTGTAGGGCGGGGCTTGGTTTTGTCCGTGGGGAATTGATTGGATGGTTGGATAGTTGTGGTTTGCTACTGGCTGATCTCATGTGATTGACAGGTTGCCCCGCCCTCGTCATCAGAGAAGAGAAGAGACGCTGCAAGAGGAAGGGGAAGTTATTCTGATTTAAGATTTTGAAGAAACATGGATTTAAAATATTAATAATGCCACACCACAGCAGTGTTTATTATTAATGCCAGGATAAACCTTTAGCTGATCGACTCTCTTAAGTAAATGCAAAATTTCTATTTTTGTTGCATCATTGGCTCATCTCTGACTCTATAAGTATATTACATCTGGCATAATCTTCATTAGTGATATGTATCTTGATGTTTCTTTGTTTATTTACGCGCGTCTCATTTCATCTCAAGCATATTCTCCCATGAAACTGTTGTCACTTACTGTTGAAAAATCTTGTTTGTTTTTGCAGAAATGGCAAAAATGTGCATATGATAATGTTAAAGGTCTGTATCTGGGACAAGGGCAAAATAATGAAATATACATTAGCAGCAAACATAAATGATGAAGGCATGCATGGTAAAAAAGTTTCCAAGGCACTTTTAATATGACCTTCAAATACCAAAAGTAAAAAGGAAAGTAATATATTAGTTTTAATAAAAATCAACTCCTGGGCCGTAGTTGAAGAAAGACCGATAGGCCTATAGACTGTATATATATATCCAGTGTGTATGAAAAGTAAGGATTTATGACAAACAGGGTTTATGAGAACATGTTGAATATTAAGATGGCACACATCTCTCTCTCTCTCTCTCTCTCTCTCTCTCTCTCTCTCTCTCTCTCTCTCTCTCTCTCTCTCTCTCTCTCTCTCTCTCTCTCTCTCTCTCTCTCTCTCTCTCTCTCACTCCGTTTCATCCCCATCTCCATCTGCTTTCTGTGGCCTATTTGAGTTTGGCAGGGGTACATTGTTAGCGTGGCCCGGGTCCGTGTTTCTGCAAGCGGGAAAGGTTGTACGCTGGTCATCGGTATGTAAATATGTTCCATTCTGTCAATCACAGAACATAAATTGGGCTGCAAATATGTCATTGTCTTAGCCTGGCGCTGAAAAAGTCTGGCTAGATTTTGTATTGCAATATTGACCGCAAATGACAAAACAGTTTTTTTTTTAGATCATAAATTGGGGCATTTAAAATATGTTCAGGATTGAGGCTCGACATAGTTCTAGTTTTAATGTAAAGTTGATGGATTATTTAGTTGCTTGAAGTTTTCAAACTTATATATTTATTCTGTCCCAGTTTAAGATAGTATAGAAAGATAGAGTGATAGGTTGCATTTTTTTCCATCTGCCATCTTTTCTGACAGCCAGTGATGCCCTAGAACATGGTGAATTTGCAGGATGATGTTTCTGTCCCATGGAGAAGTACTGAATAAAATAAGATTGTGTGCAGGAGTTGAACACGCGTCATTCTCCGCTTCAAGATTGATAATACCGTAACTATGGTTGTTTCTGTGACATTTCAGGTAGGACTTGTAGGAAACTCAGAAGCGAAGACCAGGAGACTTGGTTGTATCTTCAGCAGGATTGTTTATTGAGAACACGAGCTGTCGGCAGCTGCAGTCATCAAGTCTAAGGCAGTGTACATTGTAGTTTATATAGATTTTAGTGGGCAGTGCTTAGATATGGAGACAAAGCACCTGGGTGATGACCTTAAACAAAGCATGCAAATGAAGTGTACAGGTTTAGGAACCTGCCCTAGACTCTAGAGTGATACCAATCCTAATCCAATCAGCAACTATCCAACGACTGGGACAGGGGCTCCAAGAGCCATTAAAGACAAAGGGTGAGAGTCTCAGTAATCTGACTCATTTAAAGGGGTGGTATAATGCCCTTTTCACAAGATGTAAAATAAGTATTTGATGTCCCCAGAGAGTGTTTATGTGAAGTTTTAGCTCAAAATACCCCACAGATATTTTTATATAGCATGTTAAAATTGTCACTTTTTGAGGGTGAGCAAAAATGCACAGTTTTTGTGTCTGTCCCTTTAAATGCAAATGAGCTGCTGCTCCCGGCACAGGGGGCGGAGCTACAACAGCTTGTGTCCTTTTACCTTACACCGACATGCACTGGAAATGTCAAAACTTTTAGCCTTTTATGTTCAAACTGGATTCAGACAAAGATGGAGAGACTCGGGAAGAAGTGACAACATGTAGAAGCAACAGGACATTTCTGAATGGTTAGTTGATGAATTTATGTAGCTTATGTGTAGTATCTTCTAGTCATTGATTAGCATATTCTGTCATGATAATCTATAAATCGTGTTCAGGGGGCGGGGTTTATGTAAATTCTAGGGGTAGTGATGTCACCAACCCGGGAGGAATGTGGTGTAGTCTCTACCAGCCGTTTGTTGTAGTCCTTAAAAAGCGATTTTTAAAAAGAAAATATCTCCCTTTGCTTTGAACTTTGAGCGCTGTAACTTTGCAGATGTTGTTTATGCTCAAACAGCAACATTACACACTAACTAAAGTTAAAAAAGTGAAATCATAATCAACCACCCCTTTAACTTACAATAGAGAGAAAAGGACTGGCAGGAATCTCTTGCTGGAAACTGCGCTTAACCGCTGATTTCATCATCATAACCTTAAATGCTAAATTCAATGTACTCTACCTTAGTTTTTCATGTTAGCCTATGTTATGTAAGGACATAAGATCAGCAGATCTTAAACAGATTCTTAAATTTGTTTGCTTGTGAATGCACTGACGCTAATGAATGTGTTTAGCCAACACTAGTGCCATTGACTTCCGCAGTGGGACAGATTAACGCCGTGTTTCTAAAGCAGATGTTCGTCTGCTTTTATCACATTTGATTCGTTAGATCAAGCAAAGTAAGGTTTCCCTTTGTTTAGCATAAGGAGCCTTTGTTAGCACTGTAAAAAATTGTTTTAACGGTGAAAGACTGTAAAGTAGCAACGGTTAAAAAAAACGGTGTATTATAAAACATGACATTATAGTGAAAGTAACAGTTAAAGGGCCATATTTTAACGATCTAAGCTCATGGTCTAAAGCGCAGGGCGCAAGTTCACTTAGAGCGAGTCCGAATCCACTTTTGCTAGTTTAACGACGGGAAAAATGGTCGGCGCTCCCGGCGCATGGTCTAAAAGGGTTGTCCCTATTCTCTCAATGAGTAATGGGTGTGTTTTGTCTCTATTCTCTTAATGAGTAATGGGTGTGTTTTGGGATTTACGTGCGTTAAACCAATCAGAGTCTCTTCTCACATTCCCTTTAAATGGCAGTTGCGCTCGCACCATCGCAGATTCGCTATTTACATGACGGAATTTGATAGTGGAAAGACCGAACGCGTCTCCAGAGCACAAACGGATCTGCTCGTGCGCGAGGTAAAAGTGCGCAAAGCAGACGATCTACGGGACAAGCCGGATTCCACCATATCTTTATGTACACAATAATATTCTTTTACATTGTAATCCTTTTATTTCAAATATTTGGCATGTTTGTGTGCTGTTGTGCGTCCCTGTGTGTTTAATAAGCAGAGTGTACGCATGTTGTGGACCCGCCTATAGGCGCACATTACTAACGCGCTCTTTATAACAAAATCAAATATTGTGCCATTGACTTCAGACCAGGTTATAGTCGGTCAATGGCTCAGTTTATTTCTGTTCCTCAAAATAGCAACATGGGCGCACAAATGGGTGCAAATGCATTTGGACGTGAAAATGAAAACTGCGTCGGACTGAAACTAAAAAAAAAAACACTTGCGTTGCGCTTGCCGCTGCATTGCGCCAGGAGTAAGATAGGACACAAATACTGTTAATGTAAATATGAGAAAATGTGATACTTTTTGCATTACTGTTTTGTAAAAAACTGCAGTATTTTACCGTAAAAAACCCTTAAAACATCAGTAAAGTACACTAAAACACTAAACAGTAAATGACTGTGTTTATTAAAGATGCATGATGTTAGAACGGTTTTTCCCCTTGTTCTTTTTTTTTTTTTTTTTTACATTAAATCACAATGAAATGGTTTGTGTATGTGCATGTTTATGTTGTCACTGAGCTCATCAGAGCTTTGACATTTTACATGTTTCTCTCATTTGGACATCAGGGCTGTTAGTGTTGTCAAACATATAAATTGCTCACTAGATTATTTAAAACAGTTTCAATACTCATTTTGCACAGTAAAGATAGACTGAAACCAGCTGTGCTCTTCACACTCTCTTCTCTCTGACACTGTGTGCATCTACATTAATAAGTCACCCTGAAGTGCATCATTGTGATCATTTATAGATGAGCAGCTCATGATCCTTTGTTTTCAGCATTTCATATGTTCACAGTAAATGCAGAGAGTTTAACATGCAACGCAACAGGCACCATTATTTTAGCATTTGCATAATCTCCAACATTTCTCTGGACAGATAATTAGGCTACAGCATTTCATTAGATTTATAGTGAGAAGCTTCTAAACCTTTTGTCAAAATCAATAAAGAAATTAAGATATAAGTATTGCAATTTGCTTCTCTGCTAAAGAATAAGAGCTCATTATGAAAAATATCATAAGCTTAAACTCATGTTCAAGGCAGTAAAACAGAAAACAGCTGCTACCACAAGTTCTGAAAGAAAATATTTTTTTACTATATTGATACAAGTGAATCAACTGATTATTTAATTAATAATGTATATAAACAAAGAGCTAAAGAAAACATTTAGGCTAAGTAGCTATTTTAAAGCTTCAGGATATAATCTAAAGCTTGTATTTATTTCTATTAATTTATTCCTTTAATCTATTTAATTTTCATAATAAATAAGTAAATATACACAAAAAATATAATACATAATTATCAGCATAAGCTAGGAAATTCCGTCTCTAAAAATAATTATCTAAAGTTTCACTGTGAACTGCTTTATATTTTAATTTGAAGGAAAGTGCATTAAGGATTTTTTGCACATTACTCACAGATGATTGGTCTGTTCTTGGTTTACATTTGTTTTGCAAAGTTATCATGGTCAAAAATCAAAATCAGTTTAAGTTGATGAGAAAATATTTTCATTATGGTTTTAGGTAAACACAAACTCTTCCAATTTTATGCTCATAACCTTAATGTATAGTTTAGTCATTTCGTCACCAGTCTCTGGTTTGTTCTGGTAACACTATTTACTATTAACTAGTTGCTTATTAGCATGCAAATTTTTATTAGCATGCAAATTTCTAGCATATGGGCTGTGTATTAGTACTTATAAAGCACATATTGATGCCTTATTCTGCATGAACATATTCTACATCCCTTAACCCTACCCAAGACTAAAACATAATCACTTCAACAACTACCTTCCTTACTACCAACAAGCTTCAATCAGGAGGTTATTGAGGGAAGAGTCCTGGTTAATAATGAATGTGTGTTCCCTAAATACCACTGTTCTGGTAAAGTGCTTCTCCATGACTACACTCGTCTCCCACTTCATTTCTCAATTTTTCTTCAAAAGACGTTTATCAAGGTCAGATCTTCATCTAAGTGCCTGATTTGATGCTGTCTGTATGGGAACAGGAAGAGGACAATGAGGAGAACAGGATTACTGGGGGTTGTAGTTCCTCAACGAATGCTTTCCCAGTAATCCTATTATCCCGGCTCAGTCCGTTGTGCTCCAGTTCTGCCGGGCCGCCAGCGTTTCTGATGTCATCGGTTGATTAAGGACGGACGGACAAAGAGTGTCACTGAAGGAGATCTGGAAGAGCATTTTTCCGTGTTTTTTTTCATTTTTTTTCCAGTGATGTTATTAAACTGCCCGATCCTCTGAGCTCAGTGACCCGTGATCTTCACTTTGACCACACGAGTGGAACTTCATGCACTTTTAGGACAAATACTCTTACAAATAAGGTTTAGTGAGAGGTTTTCTATTGGTTTTCTGAAAACAAAAATATACTATGGGGCCGACCAGTAGGTATACTAAAATGTAAATTTAAACGTTATATGAATATATAAATGGTTTGGAAGTTTTACCACTAGGTGGCGCTGTAACCAACCTTGTTCGGTAGCCACAAGGAAAGGGTGGCAAATACTTCTATGATTTTTTTCCCCAATGCTTAAGATGCTGCCTCACTGTCGACTTTGATTTTATAGGCTACAGTGATGTTTTGTTTTGTTTTTCAATAATTATTAATCTTTAGTTACTGGATGGCACTATCCCCAACTTGGTCAGATATATACATTTACGCAGACGCTTTTATCCAAGGCGACTTACATTGCATTTCAAGGCACACATTTACATTCTTATCAGTTCTTGCTTTCCCTGGGAATCGAACCCATGACCTTGGCGTTGCAAGCGCCAACGCTCTACTGTTTGAGCCACAGAAAGGTCAGATGTTATTTTAATTTCAAAAGTCAAGTGCAGTGTGTTATAAAGCTGTTTGTAAATGTAAAAGGTCTGCAAAGTGTCAAAGATCCAAGTGCAGATAACGAGTCAGTAATTCAGTTTCACTTCCTGTTGAACATACGTAGGTTTGTAACTAGTTTGCATATTGATACGGTAAAAGCCACGCCATCGTTACTGTTCGTATCACTGTGATCAAGAGCTGAGATTCAGATATGAGCGTTTGGTTTCTGACCAATCATAACAGACTGGACCATCTGACCAATCACAGCAGAGCAGCTCTCAGAGAGGCGGAGCTTAGAGAGAATGAATCCTTGATTGAAGCTTTTCAGACACTGAGAGAAAAGAGCTGACGCTGCAGTGCAGATTATGAGGAAATTAAAGTGTTTTTGGATGCATGTAAACCTGTTGTAGAAGACCTACACTACACAATTGGGAACCTTTAAAATAGTATAATAGTGGCACTTTAAGGCAAATTATAGGAATGTTCTAAACATATTTATTTAATTGTATTTTCTGACTAGTAAGTTTAAAGGAACACGCCGACTTTTTGGGACTTTAGCTCATTCACCGTATCCCCCAGAGTTAGATAAGTCCATTCATCCCAGTCTTTGTGCTAAGCTAGGCTAGTGGTGGGAGCGTCAGACACTGAGTTACGGCACGCACGGAGATGAGAAGGGTGTGTATGGACTTATCTAACTCTGGGGGATACGGTGAATGAGCTAAAGTCCCAAAAAGTCGGCGTGTTCCTTTAAGCAATGACATCATCAGTTTGAATTCAGCAACACAAATCATTATCATTGTTTGCTAGGGTGTACTATCAAAAATCCATCCAAAAAACATTTGTGATGCCTGGTTTAAAGACTGTGAGCCAAATATGATGAAAACTAAAGGATGAAAATTGTAGGTCAAACCACCAAAAAAACAAAATCAAACATGGTGGTTCAATCTAGTAGTTGAAAAATGTAATCAATAAACTCAACATGAGGTTAGAAATCAGAGGAAAACCAATACAAAAAAATCATGTTCCCAGACAAGGGTTTTATACGCTGAGGAAAAACTCAAAATTGGGGACTCGGTTAGAGGACTCTCAGACCCATCCCAATCAATGCACCGACTCTCATTATCGTGTTCACTGTGTGGTTTTAGTGGCAGACCATAGAAACCACATAACAAGAACACCAACAGACGCATGTGCGGCTCTTAATGATAACGCCCTAATCGTGTGTCCAAATCTGACATAACACCCTACAGGTTTAAGAGTACAATCGATCTATCCTGGGTTAGTTCTGCCATCTTTTGCTGGAGCACGGGGAATATTCATGACATATTGTTGATGTTTTGCGTTATTCTCCTCAAAGAGCAAAGCTCAAATCTCTCTCTCTGCTCCTCTGTGATTGAAGATGCGGATCGGGATGATAAATCTTTGTCCTTATTGCTTTCTTCTGCCTCGTGGCACATTTTCTCAGAGCTGAAGTTGAGAATGAAGATTTATGGCGTCTCATGACTCTTGTGTATTTCTGCAAATTTGGAGGCTGTTTTTATACAGTTGCCACAACACATTTACAAACACATGCATCTTAAATACGCCTTTTTTATTATTACTTTTGCATTGGACATTTTCCTCAGTTTGGTGATAAAAGGAGGAATTTGTTTCTAATCACTGGACTGTCTTTGCCAGAAACAATTTGTTGAGATGTCTTACACAGAACCAGCATGTGCAGATCTAACCTCACTGCTTTGTTGTGTGTGTGTTTAAAGCAAAACTGAATTCATTCATAGTGAATGCACAGTGATTATTCAGTGACTGTTTCAAAATAATGACTAGCATCAGCAAGTTTCACATGCTTGAAAACGTCTCCAAAGTAAAGCTTGATTGGCAGTGAATACCGTCTCCTGGACGTGAGAGTAAAAGCTTCAGTGTAGAGGAACATTTTTTTTTAAACACACACAGTAACACACACGCCGCTCGTCATCTTTGCTGCAACAAAAGGCGAAATCCTTGAACTGATGCTGCCTCGTGTATGGGCCATTTCCATTGAATTTTCTCAGAAACCCAAGGCTTGATGTACAATAACCTGAGGACAGTCCATTATAAGTGGCTTCACCTTAATGCAGTGGCTTTGTACCAAATCATAGTGTTTGCTACGGAATAGCATGCTGGTCTGCCAATTTATCTGCTTTCATTTTCATTTCACGGATGGAAATTAGCATTGTGCAAAATCCGGCGTATTTACGTTCAACTTTGATTGTACGTTCATGAATATGCACTGTCCCATTTAAATAAATAAATTGAAATTACATGGGCTTGAGTCAATTAATGGTGCGTTCAAGACATCTCGTATAGATCGTATTTACAAGTTGAACGCACTTGAACGCCACCACAATGTCGTAAATACCAGTGGGGAGCTCGGGATTTTCTCTAAGCCCCGATCTTTACGAGTTGGGGGCGTGTCAGTGATTAACATGGCGGAATACACAATACGTAAAGGTATTTAGCTGTGATATTGTCAGGCTTTTCTATTAACAGCTCAGTTAGCTAATCGCCAACACAGAATATGATAGTATTATAATATAACAATGCAACATGTGGTGATGTGTTGGCAGTGGCTTCATAAATTAATTAAAAACATAAAAATACAAAGTACACCTGATGCACATTTCTTTGTTCTTCATTTTCTAGAACAAGAGTTTAAGAACCTTACTGTATTTTTGTGTAATTAATTAAGAGAAAGTACTCTGCCATTTTGCTCCGACGAAAGTGACTTGAACGCACATGCCGTTATAAGCACGACTTCCCACCTCGTACGTACGAACTTCCCAGGAGGACTTGAACGCACCATAATGTCCAGCGAGAATCTCTCTGAACATGGTTAGTATCTACATGTGCCACAACAATGGCACGGTTTAGACCAGAGGCGTTCGAATAAAATTACAGGAAGTCCAGTCTGCATTTTAGGTCTATATATGGCTTGCAATCCCATGTGCATAAAAAAAAAAGAAAAAAAAAAAACTACTTTAAGATAACACTTTACTTTACACCTTTATATATAATGCATTATAAAAGTATCTGGGTAACAATTTACAATAAGGTTCATTAGCGAACATTAGTTAACTACCTCAGTTAACATATACTAATAATGAACTGCACTTCTACAGCATTTATTAATCTTAGTTATTATTAATTTCAACATTTACTAATATGTTATTAAAATCAAAGGTTGTATTTGTCAGCATTAGTTAATGCACTGTGAACATGAACAAACAATGAACAGCTGGATTTTTATTAACTAACATTAACAAAGATTAATAGATTCTGTTACAAATGTATTGCTCAATGTTAGTTCACATTAGTTAATACATTAATTAGTGTTATCTAATGAACCTTATTGTAAAAGTGTCACCAGTATTTGTAATGCATTAGTTATGCCTTGTAATGCATTGTATGACCTCATGAATAACTACACTGTAAAAAATTCCTGTAAATTTACATGAAAATTTAACAGCAAAATGCTGTTTTCATGTAATAACTTAAGTTACCGTTTTTTGCAATGCATTATGGGAGAACTTGGTTGCTTCAAATTGCGTGTTGACCAGCAACAGTATGACACTGTTATTTAACAGTATAATACTATATTTTTCTATGCACATGTGAGTTTAGGAAGACATTAGTTTATCTGCACGAGGTCATTTTGCAGCTCTGCCTAGTAGGCTATTATTTTATATGTAAACTACCTATTACTTTAAAATATTACATTTTAAGCATCTAGTGATGTTTTTGTGATTTGAATCGGACGACTTTGTTTTAATCCGGAAGATACCATGTGAGCCCATTGTACAGACTGTCATCACATCACATTCAAACAGGTAAGCAACTTTTATTCAACTTGCACATTTTCCTTAACTTATCCGAGTAAAAATCCCAGTGAAATGGTGTTTCACTGGGATTTTTTTTTATCTCTCGTTAGCATACACTCAGACTGCATTTGGTTTGCATTTGCTACCGTCATGCACAGTTTATATGCAACGGACACATGTCCCAATCTTTATCGAAGCAAAAGATAGGTGAGGTGTGATCAAAATTCATAAATCTTGTGTGATTACTGTGAACGTGTGTTCAAACCGCTGCAGAAATAGCAGCATAACAGATGGATGGACGGAATGTCGATAATTTTCAGATTTTTCTTTTTAACTGAACTATTTTTTTTAGGTATCTCTTCTTTACATTTTGTTTTCATTGTCATTGTAGTTAAACTCCTGAAGGCTAACTTTGTAGAGAAGCAAGGACTCATTTCATCAGGAGTTTAAATCTGCATAAGGGTGAGTAAATGAGAAAATTATAATTTTTACATAAACCATTCATATTCTGAATATGTTAGGCCTACTGCCTCTGTAGAATATAAGCAACAAGTAGCACATTAAGTTTTTAATGTTTTATTTGCAGATACTGTCTGTCATCTTAAATTGTTTTCTTTACCAATAGATGTCTGCCAAACCTGCTGACCTTGAGAAAATGCTTGCCTGTGTCTCCTTGTTTGATCCTTCTTGGTAAGTATGTCATATTAGACATGTCTGCATTTTGTTCAAGTTCAAACTCCAGAGACTGACACATAACTTTCGTTTATCAGTAGAAGATCCACATTTATGTGCCTCATGCTAGAATCTACTGACTATAAATGTACTCTGTATGACCTCTGCAGTTAATTCCAAGTCTTCAGGGAAATATCCAGTAGTTTTTGGTGATTTTTTTAGATTATCAAAATTATACACTGCAAATCATTTTAACTGAAAATGTTCTCCTCTTATTTTTCAGATACTTTATTGGAATAAATACGGAAAAGAGGACCAAAGCTGCACAGAGAAAAGAGGTGTGTAAAAATAACTGGGAAAACTGTGCAGAAAAAGACTTTAACCATCAGTCCAAAAGTATAAAATGCTGATATATATTTTATAAACAATTTGTTTTGATATAAAATAATTGGCTAGTGTTCACTGAAGCCTGACTTAAGAGTATATTTGTATTTTATGAACAGGTTATGTATGTATGTATATATGTATGTAATTATGTATGCCTGTTTTTAAAGTCTATGTTGTATGAGAATAAATCTAAAAGTTGATCTAGTGTTGTGTTGTTCTCTTTTGTAATCCACATAACAGAAAATGGAATATTACTTAAAGGTATTAGCTTTAATAAAAGCATGTTTTAAGGTCATCTTTTGTTTGAGCCATTTGTTTGCAAGCAATTTTCAGTGTGTTTTTTATTTTAGAATGCAAATTTTAAATGGTCAGATTCTAGTAGTGTTACAATGTAAAGATCACATTTTAGAGTACTTTAATACACTTTATAGTAATACACAGTTTATGTAGATTACAGCAGGAACACTAATTTAACAATATAATGGCAGCTGAACACCTGACAGTATTATAGTGTGCAGCCTACATTTTCTACAGCACAGTACTGTAATATTTTTTACAGTAATAAACTGTTGCTTCAGGTTACAGCATTCTACAGGTAAATCTAGCTGCCTGTAGTTTACTGTAAATTAACGGGGACATTTTTACAGTAATAAACTGTTGTTTCAGATTACAGCAGGTCCACTGTAAAATTACAGCATTCTACAGGTAAATCTAGCTGCCTGTAGTTTACTGTAAATTAATGGGGACATTTTTTACAGTGTATAATCACGGTTATAATGCATTAAATCACTTATCTTTTAATTGTTACACCGTTACAAAGTATAATGCATTTTTACTTCAGTAACAATTGTTTATGAAAAGACATAATGCACTATAGCGTACATTATGAATACCTATTATAATGCACATAAAGGCTTTAAGTAAAGTGTTACCAAATTGCAAGCAATAGTACTTTATATAAAAGGGAAAATTGATTTGTCCAGCGCAAGTGAAGCTGTTGCAATTAGTAGCCCAGAAATATTTAAACAAATAAAGCTGGATTTGATGTAACAGTCAGACTTAACAATTCACAGTAATATTTGTAAATGTAATAATTTAATTTCAGTCAGATGGGGAAACAAACGTCTGTGCGGCGCATCAGAAACAGAATCAGCCCATCTGTCATATGAAGTGTGTAGACAGCTCTGGTTTTTAATGTGATCTAGTTGTGTCACGTCACGCACTCCTTCCACCTCCGGTGTGTCTGTTGTCATGATAATCAGTGATGTGAGGGATTATTCATGGCCCGTGTGGAGCCAGTCATGGGTCAGGATACTAATTGGTGACCTTTGGTCTAGACTAGAGCAACATAAAAACACAGACTTTAGCTTATCATTTAGACATTGTCATTTGGTTTCCATGTATAAGATCATTTGAGTAAAATTGTAACATGGCCAAGATGGCGGTGAACGTGATTTCACCAAGTACCACATGTTCCTGGATCAACATCTTTGTTGATCCTGGAACAACTTTCCAATCAACCAATCAGATTTGAGGGACACATTCACAGTTTATGTCAAGTTTAGGCTTAGACACAGGGTGAGGTGCTTCGACATCAGTGTTATTCACCTATCATTCCCCTCTGATTTTAGGGAAAAGTTATGGGTAGGGTTAGGTTTAGGGGTAGGGAAAGGGTAAGGACTAAATTTTGGGACAGGAATGTTATTCCAGGATCAACAAATATTATGATCCAGGAACATGTCTTACTTGGCAAAATCACGGTGACCGCCAAGATGGACAATTAATTTTGACTCTATGCTCAGAAAATATTCCATGTTTCTCATTTTTTAAAACATATTGGGGAGAGATTTTCTTGAGTAGTTTAAAGCTACACCAAAAGTTGATGTTCATTTGCTAATTTAGACATTGTCATTGTCATTTGGTTTCACCAACCTGAAAACAATGACCAGCAAGCTTCATGTATAAGATCATTTGAGATCAATGAAATTGTAGCATGGCCAAAATGGACATTACATTTTATTTCCATGCTCAGAAAATATGCCATGTTTTGGGGGGAGATTTTCTTGAGGAGTATGAAACTAAGCTAAAGTTGATGTCCATTGGCTATATACAAGTAAAAGTGCTATTAAAGAAGGACAGTTGCTATAGCATGAAGTTTCTGGACCGTTTGAACAAGTCAATTGGCGTTGACGGTCGGGTGGATCTCCATATCAATTGCTTTCGCAATCTTAGCAATGAGCTTACGATACATTAAGCACAAAGCATCGTGATTTATTAGGACATTGTAATTATATCCTGGCAGAGCACTAGTGGTTTGGGTTTGGGGTGAAGCAGTGGACTCGCTCACACACAAAGACTCATTCGCCTCATTAGCCGCTGCGTTCTCCAGCATTAATCAGCATTTCATGTAATGGGACGCCAGTGGAAGGACAATACCGCACCGTCTGCAGTTTACCCACCACACATCGATACTGGGCTTGGCAGGGGAAGACGGTGGTTTACTTGACCTTGGTGGGTTGAGAGGCTTATTCCTGTTATGTGGGGGAAATGTAATTGACGTCGATATGTTTTGAGTGCTTGTGAAGAACGTGAGTCCGGTTCTCTGTCTCCATTGAGTTAAAAGCATCCTTGACGCCTTCTAATTCATGGTGGTTGCTATTGCTCATAACCGCCAGTATAAAACCACGGTATATAATCCGTGTTTAGTACGTGTTTCCTCAAATCATGTGTCTTGTTGAGGAGAGGTGGGAAAAAACAGAGAAAAAAAAAACAGATTTACATAGATATCTAGAGACCAACCCGATCTCACAGGAAAGCGTATCTATTTTACGAGATGGCAATTTTGTATGAATTCATATGAAGAAAAAACTTCACTGATCTCTATAATTGCTAATAACTTGCTTTTTCTAAACTAACATTTTCTACAACTTCTCGGACCTGGGATTTGCATTACCAATTTGCATCTCATTGGGGTTCGTCAGCCGTGTAAATGTGCATTGTGTTTGATTCCTGTTGCTTTCATCGTGGAAGTTTGTGAACCTGAATGCCTCTGTCATCTGGTGTGTCCTTGAGCGAGACATTTAACCCACGTTCAGTGTGTTTCTACCGCATCCTTACCTGTCAGGCTTGAACACAAGTATAGCGTCTGCTCAGAAAACAGGCTGAGATTAGAAAATACAGGGACTAGATTTGTTCTCAAAACATTATTTGTACATCATTCATGGAATTGTCGAACATAAAAAAAAAAAGAACTTTCCCATAATGTTTGAAAATTATGAAAGGCAATGTTCCCTTAACGCTCGTATAACTAAGAGAAGGACAAAAAATGGACGTTTAGAGAACATTCAGAAATAACATTTTCATAACTTAATGGGAAAGTTAGCAATACTTTTCTTAAAACACATTTTTGTAACTGCCCTAGTGAAAAAAAAAAAAAAACCTTTACAAAAATGTATTTTAAATACATTTATGTCATACTAAGTATACTGCAAATCATAAACATAAATACTGACATATCGCTTGAGACTTACTGATAACATGTTTATTGCACATTACTTAATATTAATCCTAAAATGTGTTTTAATATCATTATTAATAAGGATTGTGTGATATTTGTGTAATATCAGTCTTTAAATGCAAGATATTTAAAGTGAACTTAAAGTATTCTTGCAATAGTTCCACTTTAGCACAAGCACAATTATTTAAGTGTATATTTAGTTGAACTTCAGCACTATTTCTGGATAATTGAAGTGCATTAGGTACAAAATTAGTTGTTCCAAATTAGCTGACTTTAAGTATATCAGTTTAGTATACAAACAGTACAATTGCAGGATATTTATATTAAGTACATACATATAAATGTGTAGTATACTCAGCATAAAATAAATGTATTTCAAATACATTTTAGTATATATTTTTTTTTTTTACCAGAAAAAATGTCAAGCTTTTGTGTGGTACAAACAAGCATTGGCCTTCTTATTAAATATAGCATTTTAATGAGAAATAGATTATTATTTGAAACATTCATTTTGAAGAAAGCCGATATAGTTATTTAAACAGAACAGCAGAAATTACATAAAGTACTTGAAAGCAGTTTCTCAGCCCACCGAGCGCTCTATGGGATCGTGAGACGGTGTTGTACATGGTTTCTGTGACAGAAGTGTGTGTTCGTGTGTAGATCATTAACAGATCGAGCTCGGATCACATCATTTCAGCTGGTGATGATCTTGTGGGAGACCTGCGATATTTACAGAACTTGTGCTCGAGGGGTTCGTGTCGTGTTTAATGGGCTGCGGTTCGTTTGCTGTCATCTAACAAGAGCTTTTGTTTCCATGGCTATATCAAGACAAAATAGGTATTTACACTTATAATACACATTTAACTAATTCATTAACCAAGTTAAGTCTCCTCTCAAGAGGGTATGTTCAATTCATGCAGAGTAGAGCAAGAAAGCTTTTGGCCCTGTTCCCAAGTGGCATGTGTTTAGATTTAGTATTCTTCCTGTTAAAATAATAATAAATAATAATAATAATAATAATAATAATAAATAAATAAAAAGTGAAGGAAAGCATTAAAGGGATAGCTAACAGGCACTTAATAAGATTGGATAATAATGATACAAACTATAATAAGTAATGCTAAAAAAAAGGCATGCTCCATATCCTAGAAATAACTTTTTGAAGGTTAAATAAAATAAATAAAATAATAATCCCCCCCCCCCCCCCCCCAATTCCCCAGCTAAGATTTTAGATTAGAGATTAATCAATCAACATGTCAAAAAAGTTAAACCTGAATTGCATCAAGGAATATAAAACCCAAATGAAATATTACAAAAGTAAAGTGTACATTTGGTATACAAGCAGATTTTGAGATTAAAACCATCTTAGATATTTGAAGCTTTAATATACTGTTCTTGTGGATTCACTCTGTTAATGAAAATGCAATGGCTTTACAATGTCATGCCATAATCCCGCAGCACATATATATCATTTTCTTATCATTTTTCTTTTTTTTCAGACCACTGTGCTATATTTCATTAGAAAAGGACTGTAAAACAAAAATACAAAAGCAATTTATAGGACATTTCTCACAAAATGTGCCCAGCTTCTTTTTTTTTTTTTTTTTTCATCCCTCTGAGAAATGTATGGCTTTATGCTGACCCTTAAAGAAAGGAGAAATGATCAAATTTTGTTCACGATGCTGCAAAAAAGCTCGACACATCAGCAATCACAACGTGTACATTATGCGAAGCAGTACGAAATAGCATGAATTGATTATGTTGAACCGTAGATACTGCACTCAGGCACCGGAGCGACTCAAACCTCGGATCTCGCTGGAGAATCTGAAAACACAGGACAGGATTCAGTTCTTCTGGAGAGTGACAATAAAACTGGACATCCGGTGAGAAACGATGGACGCCTGAACTGAACTCACTCACTGCCAAGCTCTCTATGAAAGGACAAGACACAGTACAGTCAATGAATCCTTATAAAACATGTATGACAACATCATGGTAGTGTCTGAAATTAATTCCTGTATTTTGGTTCTGCCCTTACGTTAAATCTCTAAAAACGTGTTAAGAATGGCAGTTTAAGATGTACCTTTGTTCCCTCAAAGTAAAATCAAGGCCTCTGTGTCACTGGATGTTGAATTTAATAGTTTGTGATTTTTTTTTTCTCGTAATTAGGAAAATGACAGACATGCTTCGACAAATATGATACAGTCATTTTTTTTTAGTTTTTGTTGTTGTTGTTGTTGTTTTCCTTTAGTAGTGAGCTAAAATGATTTCTCTCTGTATTTTTAGTTTTTCGTTTAACAATTACACTTACAAAGTTGTTAATAATACATCAAAAAAAAAAAAAAAAAGCAAAGCAAAAGATTCCAAATCAAACCGAGAAAGAAAATATTTTGTTCTTCTTCTTCTTCTTCCCAGTTGTTGTTGTTGTTGTTGTTGTTGTTTTTCAGCAAAGTTTGGTAGTCAGGTGGTCCGATTGTTTCAAGATTTCGGTGTTGTACATGTCCAAGGCGTGATTGACGCGAATCATCTCGCTGTTGTTGAGCTTGAGTCGATGTTTCAGCATACAGGAGAACAGGTCCAGTTGGGGTTTCCCAGGAGCCACCGGAGGAGCCAGACGGTTAATCCTCTCCCGGATGTCCAGTAACAGGAGCATGATGGACGAGGACGAGTAGAACTGGGTTCCCTGCGTGTACGACTGGTTGACCTGCTGGACGGCGCTCCTCAACAGATCCGCGTTGAATCTCAAGCTGTATCCGAACACCTGTATATCTGAGATCTTGATGTATATCTGACGCTTGTTGGGGTCGGATAAGTCCACCGGGCCCTGACCGGTGTCGTTGCGCATGACCGTCGGCACCTTGGCTCGGCTTCGGAGATAAATGTGCACCGTCTCGAAAAACGTCTTCCATCGGTTTCCCAACAGAAGGGTCCAGTTAAAGCACTGGGAGTTCTGGATTCGCACTTTCTCCCAGCGCGGGTATCCGTGTTCACCGAACGGCATGCTCCATCCCTCCGAGTGGCTCCCGCTGAACGGGTTCACGTAGACGAAGAACATCGGGTCCACGCTGCTGTTTCGCATCTGGCAGATCTTCATTGACAGGCCTACGATCATATGCAGGTAGTCCATACGGTTCTTGTTGCTCTTGAGCGTTAGCGACATTCTCTTGCGCCAGCGCGGGTCGAAGAAGGTCTCCAGGCGCACCTCGTTGCTGATGAATGTGGTGTGGATGTGGAGACGCGAGTCCATCTTCTGAAGCAGGTACTTGAGCTCCAGGTCCTGGAAGTCCAGGTCCGTTTCGAAGCTGATGAACTGCTCGCTTCGCTCCGAGTCCACGTTCTGCGGTTCGCATCGGCCGCGGTAAAGCTTGTAGCCCTTGTTGCAGGATCCGCACTGGGAGATGTTGGCTAGACTGCACATGGCACAGCTGTTGTTCCCGCCGATCACGCAGGGAATGGGTCGCTGGCACAGGGTGGCACCCGTGTGGCACACACACATGCGCTGGCTCTCCAGGAACGCTCCCCAGAAGCCGTTCTCGTTGCAGTAGAGGAACGACTGCACGCGGTTCAGCCACTGCAGCACCGATCTGAAAGCAGACAGAGAACAATGCAGTCAAGGCAGGTGTGGGGGTGTGGGGGGTGCTCTTCACGTAGCGAATTTTGACCAACGTTTTTTTTTTTTTTTTTTTTTTTTGTATTTTATTTTATTTCATTATTTTGTATTTTTTATTTAAAAAAAAAAAATAATTAATGGTACTACATCATATTTACGCAGTAGTTATAATTCATTTATTCCAACACTATATCACGACCAATTCGTAAGAATTTGCACAACCTCACTCATACGAATTCGTATGATTTGTCTAAACCCCAGTGATGTGTGGTTTAGGGGCGGGGTCAGGGGTAGGTCATTCATACAAATTCATACGAATTGGGCAACTCGTAAAATATGTACGATTTAGCAAAAATCGTAAGAATTTGTACGAGTGAGGTCGTAGGAATTCGTACGAATTAGTCACCTCGTAAAATTCGTACGAATTGCCGTGAGATCGGGTTGTTTATTCACGTTTTAAGCATAGACCTGTAAATTAAGTCTCCAACTTAAACTGTAAATCTTGAATGCTTTAAAGCACTGACTTAAGTTTGATCTCTTTTTTAAAGACGACACCTTGGAAAATTATTGCTGAAGTAAAAAAAGTTTAAAAGTGAACTTAAAAAAAGTTACAGAATTTTACGTTTATTGTTATGGAAAATGCACAAAAATACTATTTTCAATTTTTATATGAAATCTGTATTTTCAAAAACACGTTTTACTCTAAAACTGCAATACAATCAAAGCCATTAATCTAAACAAATTTTGTTCCAAATTTGAGCTTGATATCTAAAAAAATGAGCTTTCAGTGAGATGTTGTTTGGCTGCAGTACCAAAAGATTTTACTAGATGAAATTCATCTCTCATTCATTTCCAATGCAGTGCAAGTGTGAATATTGTTTCCAGGACCACTTAACCTTTTCGAATCATGTCCATAATTTGTGTGTGTGTTCACAAAGCAAGTGCCAAAACCTTTACCAAGTTTTGTACCATTCCGATGAAGTAAAAACGCTACCACACGTAAAAAATGTTACCTTTTTCGGTCTAATATAACCGAAGAGCACCAGAGGGTTAATAATGCAGCATCAAGTCCAAAGGCACAAAGCTACCGCCTCAGCGTACTGACGTTTGTTACAGTCTAATCACTAAAATGGATAATGTATTCTGTCAAATTTTCCCAATGCACACCTCGTCTTTTCTCTCCCCGCAGGCACTTTGCCTTGTCATTCTGAAAGCCTTTGGAGCTTCTCTGCTGCAGAAACCAATGCCGGAATTCTGATTTCTGGGAGACAAAGTGCTAAAGCTTATGATGACATGTTAATAAATCCAGACTCGGATAAAAGATAGTCCTACTAGATATCCCTTGAAGATGGTGTTAGAGAGACAAAAAGGCTACACTAAGAATTTGGTATTCTCAACCAAATTATGGAGAATAATGTTGTTTTATCATGTAACATGGGAACTTTGATTCATGGATAATTTTTATTAAATTAATTCAATTCCAGGTATAGACCGAGCTCACAGGGAATGTTCTAGCAAGGTTCTCTCAAATCTCAAATAACATTAATAACGCTAACGCTAACCCTAACCCTAACCCTAACCTTCATTCAAAGTTATCTGGTCTATAATAATGTTCTCAAAACATGTCTAATGTTTTTTTAAATGTTACTACTTACTTTGGAACGTTAAGAGAACATTAAAATGTAACGTTCCCATAATGTTTGAAGAATGATATGGAATGTTTCGCATAAACCATTTAAAAACTGGCCGTTTTGAACGTTCAGATATGACATTTTCATAACTTAATGGGAAAACTTTTTAACATGCATTTGTGATCTGGGAAGCAGCTCTAAATAAGATAAGTGTCATTATTCAACTCCATTCAGTTCAGATGTCATCTGAAAGTGTCAGTTCAGTTGAATCGATAATATTAATACTGTAAATATTAATTGTCAGGCAATGTAATTCCTGTACATGTAATTATGCATTCCTGTACAAACCACAAAACTCGTGCGATCCAGTGGAAGTGAGACTAATTATATCAATGTTTTTGAAATGCAAAGACGTTTCTAAAACTAGATGTGTAACGTAAATTGAAAGCAATGAATATGAACATTCCTTGAGTTTTCAAAAACTATCAATAGGGAAGTGAAATGGTAAACCTGTAAAAATAAGCATCTTGTGGCATTCAATCTATATAAATAAAGCTATATTCCAAGCCAGACGTTATTTGATTTTCAGTTCGCTCCAGATTACTGGACCAATAAAAAGATTAAGATTAGTCCCAATCAATGTGAAGCCATTAGAAGTAAACTCGCTTGTGGCATTTAATATTGTATTTTTTTTTTCTTTTCTTTTTTTTTCATATTTATTCACAATAAGCAAGCTTTATATGATCTGACTCCCATATGCCTGAATGCTTTTCCCAATAGAGGCTTTCTGGTTTTATTTTGCACTGTTATTTGTTTAGCTGAAACAAGTGGCTGACTTGAGTTTGCCATGGGGGATGAAATGGAGACGAAGGAAAAGAATGCTGTTTGTTTTCACATCCTCGTGTTTGTAATGGGGCATCACAGCGCTCTTCTGCACAAACTGCGTGACGTACATCATTGCAATTTCTGTTCTAATGGATGATGGATGAGTGGAGAGTAGAGTAAGCCATACGGACTGAGGGGAGGCCTGTATATCTGCTTCATTTCTTTTATTCAATTAAAGATGCTGCAAGCGATACTGCAACCTGTCAGATATCTCTGTGTTGGCATTACACCAAGCTCAACCAACAAACCTTAGACAGGAATGAAAACAAGGCTGAGAGGGAAAGACTTAAAGTCCCCCTGTAATCAATCATTTTATCCCTTTAAAATCATCTTTGATCACCAAAATTACATATTTAAACGTTTTTTCCTTGAAACAAAAAAATTCCTCATGCCTTAAAATATCTTGAATGTAACTCGACACCCTTGCCTCATTTAGTATGTGCGGTTCTATGAATATGCAAATGAGTCCCGCCTCCACTCACTCGCTCAGCTCAGAGATCCACTGGTTGACGATCACACGTTGATCTGATTGGTTACAAGGTAGTTTGTGACGTCAGAAACACCAGCGATTTCAAAGTGTGTTTTTGAGACTGTCTTTGGTTCACTGCAGTTTTAAGGAGAAAATACTCAGCAATGGAGTCGACTTATGAATTTACACATGGTTTGCCTTAAAGCATATTAAAAACACCACATAGACACATAAACAACATTAAACATTGGATTTTCATCACAGGGGGACTTTGAAATGCGTTCAATAGATTGCACTGTTGTTTAACAGCAAACTTGTTGTTCAGCTGACGAAACATCTTTCCAGAAGAAGAAAAAACAAATCAGTAGAAAAAAAAGGCTTTGTGCGTCTCTGACAGCTTAGTTTTCATCCATGTTAAATTCAATATCGTGTCTAACCTGGCTAAGGTCTGTGGCGTGGGTTAACTCGTCTCACTCGTTCTGCTACTGACAAACCAACATCTTGGCAACCATCCACAACACCCAAGCATTGTGATTCAGTTCTGCATAGCAAACATCTTCAGAAAATGCAAAGCTCTGTTATTTATGCAAAATTGTTTGTTACAGCAGAAAAAAGCTGCTTTAAAAAGCCCAAAATATGCATGTAATGTTTTTTGCTCATTACCTATGCAATGGAAAGATTTAGATGTTGAAGCCCTCCTTCACAGACTGGCACTATATTTCCCTTTATTCGAGGTATATGAACATTGCACATTGCATAACCGCTCTGTCTGTGTTCTGTGTGGGTGTAAATAAGAGTCTTGTTCTTCCCTCAAAATGTGCATCATCTCACAGTCGTGGTTTATCAGGTAGAGCTTAACAACAAACATTTATTAATTACAACAAGCCAGGAAGCGTGATTTTGTGGCTTGGCATAAACTGAAATGGGCAGCATGGTTTGGTTACTCGTTTAATTGCATCGTTTGATTTGATTAAATATCACAGTGGCGTTTGCGATGCGTTCTGTCGTCAAATGGCACAGAAGTCCCCGAGGCGTGAATCTATCTGTCACTTCAGCGCCGGCTGGGGTTTTGCTCGGGCCAGAGCAATTTATCAGGCCAAGCATCAAAAGGTGTTTATATCTGCATGTGTGTGTGATTCATACAAGAGCGTTTGGTGCCTTTGGACACAGATCCCGTACAGCGCCGTATCACACTGCTTCACTACCATAGTACGATGCATCGTTGAAGAAATCAACTAGCTAGTCGCGACTGTTTCCCGAAACCATATTGTCGCAAATTGGTCGTTGAACCACGTTGGTTAATGACGTCACGCACATGGTGGAGTAATAACTTCTTTTAATGAATCTGTTTGAGATCAAATTAACTCTAGATGTTTTGCTATAAATTACGGACACGACATCTGAGGACTATTTCTCATTTTTCTCTGTTTTTTTGCTTTATTTCCAGATTCAATCATAGACTCGTTCTTACACACTAGAGCTCGTTCACACATGCGCACTCTTCAGAAACTACGATTTAAATCTCTTGACAAACTAAAAGACGTAAATGACATTTGTATTTATTCTAAATAAAAGACACAGGTTGTCCTGAATGTCAGCTTGCTTATTTTGCTCAAGATCAGGATTTATTGAGTCCACATGTCCTGCAAACAAGAAACTCTTCTTCTAACCACAGTTCGAGATCTGTCGTTACAAACACACAACTCTGTGATGCTGTTTGCGAATGTTTGTTAGAACGATGGTTTTGGGAAGCACCGACTCGTTGAACTGCTGAAAACGACTGAACTTGCGAACATAGTTGGCTAACGATGCTTTTGGGAAACGCACCCCAGATCAGTTCATTGAGTCTTTTTTATCTTCCATATTTGTACGTTTATTTAAATGTAAGGTCATAAAAGTCTTAAATATCTTAAATGGTATCAATCATCATTTAAAGAAGTGTCGCATTTGGAGCCGGAAAACAGGAATCGCCATTCAGCCTAATGTGATTATAAACTTAAAGGGGCATTCCACCCATAGGAACATTGTTTTTTATTTAAAGTGGGTCATATATGTAGTCGAAATGTAAAATAAATTTTGAATTTGGTGCCTTTGTGACCGAGGAAAGACAAAAAATAACTTCAGGACGCATTTGTATGAAAGACAACAACTCCCACAATGCACCACATTGCACAGCTCCGCAAGCCACTCCCACTAATCCAGAAAGCGCATATCTGCCTATAAGAGAAATCACTCTTCCGTCTACAAGGCTAGCTACCACCAGAGCTTGAAATTCATTTCACACAAAATGTCTAGTTAGTTGGCGAACTCATTAGTGCATTACTCCTCGTTTGTATTTCTTTCGAAAAGGTGAATTATTGCATGGTACCTGGATGTTCAGTCAGAACATATGCGGTGCGAAACTAGGATAGTTCACAACACAAACGTCCATGTCCTCGTCTGATTCAGAGATTTCGTCCAGGCGATGACGATTTTTGACGATAAATGATGATTTTTGCGTCATTGTGGGAGGAAGTGTAAGAGGTAAATACGGATTTCTCCCATCTCAGGGGAAAATGAGAGAGTGTTGCACGACCATTCAATAGTATGACTGGGTTTCTAACAATGCAAAGCTTAGTGCTAATGGGTGGAGTGTCCCTTTAAAAAGGCTATGGTTTAATGAAATAAATGTAAATAAATTCAAAGTAAAAGCACTGTGCATTATTGCCCACTCAGAGCAGTTTGCAATCAATGAATGCATGTATGTCGATAGATTGCTTATGATCTACTCTTGATGAACTGTAACAGTGTTGTAGATGTTTGTATGAGTGCATGTTTTATCTCCCTCATCTGTTTGTACCGGAAGTAATATTGACATTTCAAAATAAGAGTCCAAGTGTTTGTTTTTTGTTTTGTTTTTGGCTTGTTTATAACTAAAAGTCTTGCATTATGCAGAACTTTTTATATATATTTTTTCTTCTGGTCATTATTGGCATTTTGATGACACAATAAACTGTATTTGGCTTTTATTTCACCATTTAAAATGTACCTTGTTTTGTATTTTAAATCATATTGATTATACAGTAAATGTCTAATTTTATCCTTGTATTATTGAAAAACAAATTACTTTGATTCATTTTCATTGCACCCACAAAGTTCTTTTTGCTCTCTTGAATTTGTCTAATTTCTTGGTTCATGTGAACTCCAGTAAGGTCTGCAGTTGGTATGAAAGCAATCCACCGTGATTAACAATGTATAATTTGCACATTTTCATGCTCTCTGTGACACTTTTTATAGCATATTGCTCATAGCTGCTTGTCTCCAAATAAACTGCCTTCGGATCACAGCTCACATTATTTTTGCCTCTTGTGACGCATTTAAAACTGCAAGTGCTGTTCTGTGAGTGTAAAGCTTTGGTGATAAATCCAAGTGGACAAATAGTTCAATAACAGAGTGAAAAGGGCATCATCCACTCTGGAGTTGTTACCTGCAGTAGTACTGTTTGACAGACTGTGTTTCCAACCCAAATGTATGATTTATGAGAGAAACATAAGAGCATGAGGAAGGAAGATATCAAACTTGGATTTGGACTAATCAATCGAATCACGAGTGGAAATGGCCTTAAAAGATCTGTTATTGGGAATTTTAGCCAACAGTACATTTTTAAGGTTACCTGATCTTGGACTCTACTCAGGAAGGAGCAACAATAAAGCCGAAATATTCATGTAAAACTTGCATCAGCTTTTTTCTTCTGCCAGGAATAAACACCAGCTGACTTTGAGATGCTTCCCTAAAAGTAGAAACTGCACGATTTGCAAAAGGCCAATAATTGAGAAAGTCGAGGTTAAAGCTGAGCTGTGGTTCCACAGACAGACCTTGTGCGTCGGCACTATTGCATCAAGAACGGGCGAGTGGAATATCTCACTAATCTATCACAGTGTATACGGAAGATCTGCCCTTAAAATAGAACCAGCAGTGTAATCTACTTATCATAGAGGGGAAACATATGCAGCTCTCAAACCATGTCAGAGAGATCGTATTTACCAGACGGGCACACATGAACGAAATTACCAAACGAAAAAGAAAAAAAAGCATTTTATTTGAGCTACTGGCTTTTTCTATTTTGTCAATGCAATTTAATGTGTTCAGTTATTTCATTTGTGTGTGTGTGTGTGTGTGTGTGTGTGTGTGTGTGTATTGCAGGAACAAAACTACAATTCACATCATTCTTTGTGACAACATATAAAGAATATCTAATCAAATACATTCTAAAACACCAAGCTAAGAACGAATTTTCTTTTTTCTAACATACTGTCAAAATGTTATGAACAAACATTCCTCCAGAAACGTTAATAGACATTCAAATTATCTGGTCTTTAATAATATTCTCAAAACGTTAGCAAAAAAAAAAACTTTTCTCTGAAACTTTTCAGTTGGATGTTCGTCTAACGTTTTTTTAAATGTTACTACTTGTTTCGGAATGTAACTTTCAAAAGTAACATTCCCATGATGTTTGAAGAATGATGGAATGGAATGTTCCTCTATCGTCCACATTAAAAAGAAAAAAAACATTTTAAAAACATTGTTTACATTTTGAGCATCCAGAGAACATTACAAAATAACGTTTTTATAGCCTAACTTAATGGCAACATTATCAAAACGTTCTTAAAGCATTTTTTTAACTGCTCTTCTTTTTTTTCTCTCGCGGTGGCACTAAAAAGCCCATTAAAGCCCAAAAGCACATTAAGTATCATAATAATGACTTCAGAACTTGTAAGTAGGAACTTTCTGGGAAAACTTGGCAGTAATCACAAGTAACCAAAGTTTGGAGCCAAGTGTTTTTTTTCTTCCTCTAGATAATTGGTGTGCCATCAAACTGGAGGAATGTCTGCAGAATTGAGTTAGTTAACTTCTGTCTCTGGAGTCTATGGGGCGGATGGAGGCAGTTTTCTGCTAATAATGAGCAACGAGAAACTCTTCCTCAAGTGAGCAGCCATCTTTCTTCATCATGGCCTTCGGGCCAAAGAGCAGGTCAGTGGAGACAGAGTCGACATGTTGAGTGACAGCACAGCAACATCTCGGGAATATATGCCATTATAGGGCTGATCTGAGCTCAGATGCTTAGAATGAGTTTAAAATAAACATAATTCAATGAACGCTGTATTAATGAATTCTACATCGATCTCAGAAGATACAGTTACAGTGCATACAGTTGCTAATGAAGTATGTTCCTTGGTGGAAGAATTGTGTATTATGATTAGTATAAGTAATACACCAGATTGGACATGTGCATTGGAATCGCTCTAACTCTTGATATCTGTATGCATCAATTGTCTGTGTTCAGTCATAGGTTTCACATTATGTTTCTTGGGTTGTCATGTGGGATGTAATGGCGTGTCTTTCGCAAAACCAATGGTTGGCAGCAATAACAGTAACAACCGCCTCAACAAGTTTTCAGCCTACGCTTACAGATGCAAACTTTTCACATGCTTAACAAGTTACAGTATACTTGCAGCTGAAAGTCTGTGATGATCTGAACAGAATGAAACACGGTTCAGAAACCCTTCTTTAATGAGAGAAACTAGATTGTCACTGGGGAAAATGTAGGGCAGGACTTAATGAACACAAATGGTTCTGTCGATTTTATGATTTCTATTCTAAGAGGCAATTTACAATACAAAGTACGTGTTGCATTATCAGCATGACTTGGGGAGCTATACGTATAAATACCATAAAATATAATTTTGTCAAATGTGTTTATTAATTTGTAGTCTATTTTTGTGTGTGTTATTAGGCAGGCTTGACAAACTAGGCCAAGTAGAAGCAATTAAGTATCATTTTCCTTTTTCAAGTATTAAATAAATTTAATTAATTAAAAATTAACCTACACTATATTATAAAACTGACCCAAGATCAGTTGCAACATTAGACACTCATCATCGGTTCATGTCATCAATCAATCAAAAATCACAGCCAATCAGAAGAGCGTGTGGGCGGAGACTGTCTGCAAGCACATTGTACTCACATACAAAAAAATACAAATAAAAATAATAATAATAATAATTAAAAAAAAGACACTATTTGATCACTATTAAAAATGCATACAGACTGACAGAAACAATCTTTGTCATGGTATAGACTTGGTTGTTCCCAGTTTGAACGTTCGTGTTTCCTTTCACTTATTTTCAAGATCTGAGGTGAATTATCTATTGTCGTTTTCAGTACGGCTATTAATGATATTCAAACTCAAATTATATTATTTTAACATTAAATAAAGCACATAATCAGTACCTGATATTATCACTGTCATGCTTTGTATGTTGTTGTTCCAGCCGCAACATCACATAAGTAGAAACCGCTTCTCAAATATAATCCACTGTCGGTTGCTGCGTATCGCCATTGTGGCTGATTAGGACCAAAACTCGGATTAACATGGAAAAGATACACGATGTAAAGGTTTTGAAGCTTAATGGATCAACATTTCAAAAGCACTTATGGACCACAACACATCTGGGTTAATATATGGTTATTTTTCTGCCACAATTCTGCACGTGCAAGATCATATTCTGAGTGGGCAAAATGGCAGTTTGCAGTTTTGCAGATAATTGTTAGTAAGCGAGCCGTCGGCACTTAGAGAGCACTCAGGACAGGTATCAGGAGAGCGAGCAAGAGAAACGTTGCGTATGCGGGGGGAAAAAAACGTCTGTGCACATCCGAATAAACTTATTTTAAACGCAAAATTAGTTTTCGTTTGCTCAAAGCTTTCTGATTTGTGAGACGGACATTTATCTGCAAAACTCAGTTCATGCACGTGTGAAATAACATTTTGCGCGCTCAAAATATTGTGGCAGAAAAACAACCCCCTAGGTTAATGGTTAATAATAGGTTAATTTTAAGGATATTGGAGTACTAAGATTTGATACCGCCACAGTAATTGCATACATTAAGCATGTTCAATGGAATTGCATGCATGCTTGAGTAAAGTATGATTCTATTTAAAGAGTTAATTTAAAGGACAATTCCGGTGAAAAATGAACCTAGGGGTAATTAACACATGGTTACCGAGTCGATCGTTCCCTGGGATGCGTTTTCATGAAAATCGAATGTAAAGAGTTTTATCTCTAAAAACAGATTAGCTTATAACGCTAGTATATGGGGCACAGAGTAAGTAAAAGTAAATCGCTAGTTAATACCACTAACAAGGCTCAAAATAGCCTCACACTAACACGGTAGCATAATGAGGGTCCCTACATGCAAACCGAAGCATTGAGAACTTTGTAAGTGTACAGACAGTTTAATAAGAAGATACTTTATAAAGACAGTACATTACGCGTTTACAGGCAGGCGTCATCTTGGAAAACGGTCTCGACTAATCGAGTCACGAACGCCGTCGATAGGATAGCTGGTCGATAGGAATTACGTTTGTGAAATATAACGTAGCGCGGCGTTCGTGACTCGATTAGTCGAGACTGTTTTCCAAGATGGCTCCTGCATGTCAACGCGTAATATACTGTCTTTATAAAGTATCTTCTTATTAAACTGTCTGTACACTTACAAAGTTCTCAATGCTTCGGTTTGCATGTAAGGACCCTCATTATGCTACCGTGTTAGTGTGAGGCTATTTTGAGCCTTGTTAGTGGTATTAACTAGCGATTTACTTTTACTTACTCTGTGCCCCATATACTAGCGTTATAAGCTAATCTGTTTTTAGAAATAAAACTCTTTACATTCGATTTTCATGAAAACGCATCCCAGGGAACGATCGACTCGGTGACCATGTGTTAATTACCCCTAGGTTCATTTTTCACCGGAATTGTCCTTTAAGACGAGGTGTATAACCATGAGGATTGCATTCAAACTCTATGCTTTCCCCCAGAGATTGTTTACCGTGACGAATTGTTACCCTGCTGCTTAGTTTATTAAAATAGGATGCTAATTTGGTGCACTGTTATCAGTTAGCTAAACTAGCTGCTCTGACTTTGAAGTATGAATATAGTTTTGCACATAAACAGAAATAGACTTCCTCACTTCCAGCAGAACAACACTCTACTTTGAAGTCCAGTGTTTAACGAATTAGCCCCGAAAATCACAGGGAATTTTGTCTATTGGCACACTAGACTGAACTGATAACAACTTACCTGGAATTAAAATAGTCAATCCTATTCTGTATTCCTCTCTATCTGTCGTTCTCTCACACACACTCTCTCTCTCTCTCTCTGTGCTCTTGCCATCAAACGCGCTTGATGTGAGCCCTACAGAGCTCAGACTATGCTCTGCTCGGCTTTGATAACGCTTCAGTGCAGACCTTGTCAAAGCCGCCATTGGAGCGTGGGTGAGCCACTTCCACATTAGTGACAGCTGATGCTCTCGCACTGCTTAACCATATAAACATGTTTGTAGTTTATTTTATGTGCATTTATTAGTGTGTATATAATAAGTCCAGTTAATGAACAGGTTACTTTGTCTACATTCAAGGCAATACTTTTGACACTGCACTCTTTAATTTCAGTACAGTCACGAAACAGCACTTTTATGTATCCATATCAACCGTACCACAGCTAGCAGGGAACGTTCTGGCAAAAAACATAAAAAAATGAATCAAAGTTATGTTCAGAAAGCATCTGATGTCATGTCGACAGATGAGGTCATTAAAATTATACTGTTATGATAGTTTGATTATAGTGTATATTTGAGACTATAGATCTGGCTCTGTAAAACTATAGTTTGAATGAATCTCTTTTCTTACATGACACATTGGGCCCTATTTTAACAATCTGAAACGCAAGTATTAAACGCGAAACGCAAGTAACTTTGTGGGCGGGTCTTGGGCGCTGTTGCTATTATACCGGCGGGATAAATGACTCTTGCGCCTGACGCAAATCTAAAATGTGTTGGTCTGAAGTAGATACATTACTCATAGGTGTGGTTTGGGCGTAACGTGAAATAAACCAATCAGAGCGACATCTCACATTCCTTTTAAAAGCAGTTCCATGGCTATTTTAATGGCGGATTTGCCAGACGCACGCCAGGAGTGGTTCACAGCCGAGGAGACCGACGTTCTCGTCAGGGCCGTAAAACACAGAGAAGTGACATTGGGGATGGAGAAACACACCCAAATTAGCTTCGGTTAAACAGGCGTATGATAATTTGGGTAAATGTGTAAGCTAGATTTATGCCTATTTTTTCACATCTTCATGGACACCACAATGATTTCCCTCATGTGTGGTAATATTTTTCCTTGTAATTATGTATGATTTGCAAAAATGGGAACTGCTGCGTCTGTGTAGATGAGAGAAGCAAAGTGTGTGTGTGTTGTGCACACGCTACATTATGGCCAAGCATGCACCCTTAAAATAGCATCTGAATAACACGGCACTGACTTTAGACGAGGTTTCTCCTGGTCTGTGGCGGAATTGTTTTCTGAAACTGCAAAATAGCACCAGGGAACGTTTGCGCCGGAACACGCCTCCTCTTTTCGCTGAACCGCCCCCGGGAGCGCAAGTTCATTCGCACCGACGTGCGTCTGTGGAGGGAAAAGTCCGCTGTGCGTCGGGTGCAAAATAGGAATGATACATGCGTCGGTGTACAAAGTCAGTTGCGCTGGGTGCAAGATAGGGCCCATTGACACTACAGTCCAGAATCACTCTTTCTGCATTATCCTGAATATTTTTTGTAAGCATTCATTGCATGTGTCATGTGTCGACTTGACGGGATACTTCATTAAGGGGGAAAAAAAAACCTTGAAGTGCATGTACCTTTTATCTAGGAATAAACTCCTGTAATTTTGTGATTGGGAGCTGGTTGGTTTAGTTCATTAATCTGCTGAAATCCCTATGGAGATAATGAATGGGCAGTTGCTGGACTATGGTGCTGTTTTCCTGCTGCATTCTTCAGTAAGGGAACATCAGGTCTCTCACCTCTCTCTGGGCATCTGGTGGTTGGGGTTGTGGTGGCAGCGGATGCTCAGACCGAAGAGTTTGCGGGCCGTGCGCTGGATCTTCACTCTCTGGGCCTCTAGAGAGCTCTGCAGGAGCCGATAGCGGTTCTGAAGGTCCCAGTCGCTGCCCCACAGCAGGTGCACACTGCTCACGGGGAGGAAATGGGTCGCGGGCAACCGTTTCAGGAAAGACTTAAACTCATCTAGGAGAGAAGGACAGAGAGAGACAGGCGCTCATATAATGGAGGACAAAAGCATATCCACATAAACCACATAATGATACTTTGTGGGAGATGGAGAAAAATATTGACTTTTTACGGACAATGATTGATTTTAACCACAAACACTGTCAATACTCATAGAGAGCCTTCAGAATCCCGAACAATTTCCATGTCCTATTTTTCAAATCTTTCAGTGTCTTTTACTCGCGTAATGTGTAAATTTCCAAGTGAAATAGGATTTTCAATGAGTTAATAGCTTAGAAAGGCTGCCTTACCTACAACAGTAGCCCAAAAACAATGACTAAACAGCCATTTGACTAGTTAACATTAGTAACATTAACCACTTTTCTGTGTGGGCAGGGTAACGACAGTTAAAAATTAAAGCCTGAGCAAGTTATTTCATCATATTAAAGATTATGGTTTTGGTTTAATTTTTGAACAACACATCGCCAGATGTGTGAAAGGTTTGTCGAGTGAGAACAATAGAAACATGAATGGGGAAGTTAACCACACCAGACATAGACAAGACTGCAAGTGTGTAGGTGTTTACAGGGCAATAAAATCTTATATTAGTCTTTTATTAGCCTTCTCTAAAAACACACAACATGGTCTTAGAAAATATTTCATAAACTTCATAGTTTTAGAGATAACATCCTCAGATTTGACTTACAGTATGAGCAGAAATCTTTTTATTTTGGGTATGTATTGCCCCACTTGCCAAAATGGGATGTGTGGGGAAAGGGGTTAAAAGGCCAGGAACTGACTTTTACTGGAGCTCTTAATTCTGAACTCTCAAAGTTCACCAGATTCATGCATTTAGCTTTAAAATGCATTTAACTTTAACAAAATCCTCCACTGAACCATGACCAGGAAAGTGCATTATTGGAGTAAATAGAGTCAAATAGAGTTTATGCTCAAGTGCAGAACAGGTCTGCGAGATCTCCTGTGCTTCAAACAGAGGAGAAAAGGCTGAGGGCATCGCATCGGCTAGATAGTTCCTCATCGGAAGATATAGACCGAATGTGGCCCGCAGAATCTCCTAATGAAGTCTCTTTTCTGCACATCAAGCTGAGAACATCGTCACTGAAGGAGGTTTTCTCTGTGGACTCTGAGAGTACGAGGCGGCAAGCACTTGCTGTCCTGATCCCAGTTTTTCTGGGTAAAAGGAGAGGCAAATGCAACATGAGGTAACATTTTTATAGGGGCAGTCATGGCCGACTGGTAACCCAAAGGTTGCTGGTTGGATTCCAGTAAATGACTGAGGTGCCCTTGGGGAAGGCCCAGAACCTTTAATCGCTCCCCAGGCGCAACAGCATAATGGCTGGCCACTTGGGATGGTAAGGTTCACCAATTCGCAACGGTGCATCGGCATAAAAGTTAACAATGCGATGCATTGATTTAAAAACGTGTGCATCGGATACAAATTAGCATTTGTATCAGGGTGCATCGTTTCTAAACGGTAAAAAACAATTTATTTATATATAATTATTAGTAGATGCGCTCTACTTTTATTATTTAGAAAGTGACCAATATTTTTTTTTTTCATTGCATCGTATATTGCACTGAATCGCATTGTGTTGAATAGAAATTGGATCACACTGCATCTTAATGGGGTGTATCGTATCGCATCAGTAGCTGCTTCATATGTATATTTAACGTATCATATCGTTGGCAATGCATCGAGATGCGTATCACATCGGCCTCAGTTATGGAGATGCACATCCCTACTGCCCACTGCTCCGGGTGTCTATCATGGTTTGCAGTGTGTGTGTGTGTTCACTACTCACTATCCTAATGTGTGTGCACTAACTTGGATGGGTTAAATGCAGAGGACAAATTCTGAGTATGGGTTACTACATTTCACTTTCACAAGCTAAATTTAGCCTCAACCCTATAGGACTGGACACCCCTGCTTTAAACACAGATGTGTGCTGTGGTGCAGGAATCATATGACAGACGTAAGGCAGCATGAACATGCCTGTAGCCGGCGGCACACACAGAGGAAACGCGTGTGTTCGACTGCAGTCAAGGTTGGCTGATGTCCATTAAAATACAGTATATGCAGCATGGTCATATTGGGGATGTCAATATTATGGTCTAAACATGCACTCATGGTGTTTAACAACTCCACCTGCTTGTTTCCTTTCATGTGTTTGATATGCTATTAAAACGACAGTGTGACATCTGAATCCAGAAACCACCTCAGGCCCAGCGCAGCGACTGTCTACAGAGCGGCTGTGTTTACTGGTGTGTACTGGATGGAGATTATTCGTCCAGAGTAAGAGGGAACATACATTAAAAGAATATACTTTTTAATAGGTATGTATATATATATATATATATATATATATATATATATATATATATATATATATATATATATATATATGATATATATATAAGTGAAACTCGAAAAATATCGTTTGAAAGTTCGTGTATTTCAGTAATTCAAATTAAAGGGTGAAACTAATATATTTAGTATATAACTACATACATATGCATGATTAAACTTTTCAGAGGGCTGACATTTCTGTATTTAAAATCTTTTTTTGGTAACACTGTATTTTGATGGTCCCTTTTGAGCGTGCTGTTGACTATAAGTAACTTTGCAACTACCCTAACCCTAACCCTACCAGTCTATTAATACTTAACTAACACTCTAATGAGAGTTAGTAGACATGCAGGTGCAGCGTTACTTATAGTCAACAGAACGTGTTAAAGGGACCATCAAAATAAAGTGAAACCTCTTCTTTTTTTCATTTTTTTTTTTTCATGTAAGATTCTAATTTTCTGAGATTTTGAATTTGGGGTTTTCATAAGATGTAAGCCATAATCATCAAGATTATAACTTTTGCACGATATTCACATTTTTTGAGTTTCACCTGTATATATATATATATATATATATATATATATATATATATATATATATATATATATATATATATATATATATATATATATGCAGTGCTAGTGTTGGGCTTAAACCCTGAATCATTTTAGTAAACCGCTTAATGTTTTAACTGAAGTTTTAATTAAATTTTAGCCACTAATAAAATCATGCAGTTCTGCTCTATACCCAGACATTAACCTGGAAGCAAGACTCATTTAAGCCTGGTACATATTTTAGCTTATTCTCCAACAAAGAAGTTCATGAGTTCATATATATATATATATATATATATATATATATATATATATATATAATTCTGATTATTCCAGAGGAAGTTGTTGGTCAGTTTTCCTCCATTCAGAAGTAATAAACACAATATTCAGAGAAACAACTCTGAAAACAAAGCAGGATAATACAGTGCTCCAGGGATTTGTTGGCAAACTTTATGAATTAAGACATTCAATGTTTTTTCCACAAAAAATAACAATTAACAGAGCTTGCAAACATTAGTACATCAAAGCAATTATTATTTATTTGTATTTATTTTTGGAAAATGCTTATTGCAAGAGTCTGCTATCTTCTAAAACTGTGTACAATGAGCACCTTTTGAAACATTGTAATGTTTGTTTCTGTGCAGCATTTGTACGATTACTCAAATAATTTTACTGTATGTACATCGTTGTACTTTGGAAAATAGAGCCTGAATAGTTTTTACTTTTAAAATGTCATACAGTGATACATATGCACCTTGTTAGTTATAGTAACAATAATTTTGAAATATTGACTGCATAACACTGACAACGTTCTGATATAAAACGTTTCCATGTGTATTTTAGATTGCCTTAAAGTCATATTGTTCTCGCTCTCCATGCGTCTCGTGTGAGCGTGTGGATTCGAGTTTGCTCTTCTGTCCGCGTGTGTGTGTCTTGTGTAGCATGTTTCCATGATATGTCTTGTGTGAACACGTGGCTTATGAGTGTTCTCATTAGCTGTGTGTGTGTGTCTGTCTTGTTTTGTTTGAGCACAAGGCTTGTGATCATGTTCGCCGGCCATGTGGTCTTGTTTTAGTTTTTAGTGTGAGAAGAACATGGCTCTCATGTTTGTTTCTATGTGCCATGTGCTCTCCTGTCTATTGTCTTAAAGAGACAGTTCACTTAAAAATGTAAATTGTGTCATCATTTACTGACATTCTTCAAACTATCTTCTTTTGTGTTCAGCAGAAGAAAGAAATTCATACAGGCTTGAAACAACTTTAGGGAGAATAAATGATGACAGAATTTATTTATTTTTTTAAATTTTTAAAAATAACCTTCTGGTTATCTGATTGTTGGTTGATTTGTCCCACCTGTCCTCCATCTTTGCCTGCCTTGTTTGCTGCCCTATTAATTCTCCTTGTGTTTTCAGACCTGTGCCAGTTCGTTGTATAATGTACTTCATGTTAACTTGCTCCCTGTCTAGTCCTGTCGAGCTGCTGGCCTGTTCTTCCCCACAGGGTAGTTTTTGTTTATTTTTGGGATTTAATAAAGACCATTTTCAGTCCTCGCCTCAACCCTCCAAGCCAACCCTGACACATATTCTATTATTTCATCAAAGGATGGTCCCATATTCACACATGTCTGTGCTAAGCCCTAAATATCCACATTGTTCCCAGGCAGAACATTATTTCTAGTGATGCAATTACAGCTCCGTCTACTTGAATAGGAGGAGACAGAAATAACGGTATAATCGGTTGTGCTCCTTAAAGGAATAGTTCACTTCAAAATGAAAATTCTGCCATCATTTATTCACCCTCAAGTTGTTTCAAACCTGTATGAATTATTCTGCTGAACACAAAGGAAGATCATTTGAAGAATGTCTGTAACCAAACAGTTGATGGACCCCATTGACTTCCATTGTAGTAAAAAAAATATATATATACTATGAAAGTCAATTGGGTCCATCAACTGTCTGGTCTAATGTGAGTATCTATAGTAAACAGGTGATTGGCTCGACATGTTTAAAGTTTCGATTTCTCTCATTGTGGATCGTGTCTCAACACGTTAAGTCTGTATCCACTGACCCTTAACCTCTCCGTTGTGTGAGTGTGCAAAAAGGAAAAGTGTTGTTTTTGTGTTCCTAACTATTCTTTTATACTGTATATATACAGCAGTAATGATTTTCTTACTGTAAAACGTCTACACACCCCTGTTAAAACAGCTGATTTTTGTGACGTAAAAAAATGAAACAAAGATAAATCACATCAGAATTTTTGTGCCCTAAATGTAAAATTTACAACTTATTTCAAAAATAACATTTCAAAATAACCTAACGGCAAAAGTGTGCTAATGGCTTTCATAATTGCGTAAGTGGCTGTGTTCAGAACTAATTAAAATTAGTAGCACATAAATTAGTCTTCACCTGAAGTGACTCTGATTAACTCCAGATAAATCTCAGCTGTTCTTGTAAGATTTTTCTGACATCTTTATAAACTGTACTAGCATTTAAACATAAGTTTCAAGAGTTGTCAGGTGCCTCTGGATCTTTTGGAGTGTATTTCTCAACTAATGTGTAGCATTTTCACACAAAAAAAAAAAAATCCCAGAGGCTTCCTAATTTTCAACCCTATTATGACTGGAATTGTGAACTCGCGCCCAAGCCAGCTGAAAAATGGAGACGATCATAGTCAGTCACACCTCAAAATAATGGGTTGGGTGGTGATGATGATTTAAGAACTTATTGGCATTAAAGTAGGACATTATTAACACGTTCAAACAATTATCACTTCCCTAATTCATAAGCTTGACATTTCAGGAGATTCATCTGTTCACGCCGCATTTGGCGCTCGAGCGCTTTCTCCTCGGGCCGGTCCAGAGGAATATTGCAGCGACCTTGAGGTTCACAGACTCAATTTGAGCGTCCTCTGCTCTATATAAATATATCGCAGTGTCTGGTTTTATTTGGACCTTTTATTAACGGTTAATAATATATAAGCTAGCGTGCTCATAAGGTGGATATTGAGCAATCACCTTGGGGAGTAACCTATTTCTGCTTTATGTTTTTTTTTGTTCAGAAATATTTGATCAGCGAGGTGAAAGATGTCTGTCGGCGTGTGAGTGGCATTAAATGCGATTTACCCAGAACAACGCTCACTTTCACCTTTTTACAACCATTCTGCAATGCTATATTAATAGTCGTCATCAGATGAATGACTTTTCACAGCTAAAATGTTAAAACGGGATTAAGCTAGTATTAAAAACACATAAACATCCTGAAGGTCACTATCTAGCTGCATTTATTGGTTTTAACTGTATGCGGTTATAATGTTATTGATGCTTTTGAGTTCCTCATATCTCGCATACTGTTCATTACTCCATTTAGTGGACTAATAAAGCCTGAGATTGTGTTTCTACACTGTAAAAAAATTCTGTTCTTGTTGCAATAGTCTGTTAACATTGGCTCAATGAGAAATAATACGTCAGACCAATTGAAAAATTTAGATGTTATCGGTCACTTGAAATTTTTGACTTGGGGATGTAATTTTTTTTTACAGTGTAGAGGATTTACAGATCTAACAGATACTGTAGTGCCAGATATGTCGCAATCTGCCTTTAATGTTATAGCCAGAAGTTATCATAAATATTTAAGGCCTAGAAATTCATAGCACTCAAAGCACATACTTAACATAAAGAGGCTGTCTCAGTGTCAGTGCACACATGTAAAACACTTTACAGGTTTGTTTGTTGTTGTTACATTAACTATGATTTATGGCAGCAATGGGAGAAACAAAGCTTTTCGAAACTTTGAATCAAACTTTGAATCGACGGTGTAAATGTAGTGAAAACTCAGCTCAAACATGCATAAAAACACCTTTCACGAACCAATTGCAAATGTTTGAATGAAAGTCTAATATATTACATGCAATTAACACAATCATCTAATACCATTAAATATGAAGTGTCTGTTAACTTATTAAATTCTAGAGCTTGTTTTGTTTTATGGAGACTGTTAACTACAACTCTCCCTTTTTATTATACAAATGTGTCATTAAAACGTCTACAAATAATCAAAGTGATCCAAGATCAAGTAAAAAAAAAAAAAAAAAGTCTGTATAGATACAGACTCATATCATCATGCAAGTAAATGCACATATTTGCAGCAGTGCAGATCTAATATCAGAAAAACAGTCGGTTGGAAAATAACATTCATTCATAAACCTGCACAGCCTTTCTATGAATCCATCTTTTGGGAGTGGGAATGGAGCGCTTTGGCCCGTGGCGTGTGATTCGAGTCCAGGCGGTGGGGTGAAATTGACTGTTACAATAAAGCGCGAGAAGTGCCTCTTCTCCCAGAGAAAGCATTGTGGGTCTCTGAATTATTCATGCTTGCTTTATTGCAGATTGGCTCAAAGAGAGAAGTTAGCATGCAAGTCTTATGCAGAGTTTTCGGCACAAGGTGGCTCACATATAACAAGCTGATTAATTAGATTTAAAGCGTACACTTTCTCACCTAAAGTGAAGGTAAGAAGAGACCTTGAAGAGACTAGACCATTTAAATATGCAGCCGTTTGTTACGCTCTTGCATTGACTTGATTTAAACAGTTTTTTTATGTTCGTTTGATTAACATTTGAAAGTTTGAGGTCATAAGAAATTGATTGTTTTTTTTTTCTTTTTCTGCAAAGCTGGATTTAATTAATTAAAAGTGAAGTCTTTTATAATGTTAAAAAAACAAACATGTTTTTGAGCATCAAATCATCATATTAGAATGATTTCTGAAGGATCATGTGACACTGAAGACTGGAGTAATGATGCTGAAAATTCAGCTTTGATCACAGGAATAAATTGCATTTTACAGTATAATCACATAGAAAACAGTTATTTTAAATCATACAATTTTTACTGTATTCTTTATCAAATAAATACAGTCCTAGTGAGCTATATATACAGTATATTAGTGTTTCCACAGCTTGCATGGACCCCGTTACATTGTATAAAGTTTTGCATTAAAAGCCTGTGCTGTAATAGCATGCATATAATATATTAATCTAATTGTATACTTTATGTTGCATGCATTGCAAAGCCATTAAAATAATCAGCATTAATGTACAGAGTTATTTACTTGTATAAAAATAGATTTCAATATGGGATGAACAATGAAACATTGCATGAACCAACCCTTCTGAACCTTTTAATGCATATTTTTGCATAAGTGCATAACTTTTTTTTTACTGGATAATAGGTGCATTATTTTTTTGTACATGGAGTTAACTTGTTTATATTTTTTGGTTTGTTGACTGGATGAAAATAACAAAATGATGTTCTCTCAGTAACTTGCATTAGGAAATGAGTGAAAAGGCAAGTATAATGCCTATAAGGATAGCTGGCGTATAATGAGCGCTGGAGAAGAGTCGAGAGCTGCTCCTCTGAGCAAACGTCTTCTGTTTAATTCCAGCTAAATCAATGCAGACGACTTCAAACGTCACTTAGCCCAATTAGTGAAGCCGAGGAAGTGTGGGAATCGATCCGCCAATGATTACAACACCTGACTCGATGCTCGCTGTCGCCACGTCTACTTATTAGTCATGATGTGTAGCGCGGTGAAACTGTCATATTTGACAATGCATGGTAAAACTGGCACCAGGCCAGACTTGCTGACAGTCCTGACGAGCTAACTCGCCCGCTAATGCTGTCAGATCAGTGTGACGCCGTTCTGCAAGCTCACTCAATTTAAGGTTTTGAAGGGACATTTCCGACGAAATATGAGAGATAAAATCTTCAGCTTTTGGCAGAACTATCCTCAGGCTACGTCTACATTAATCCGGATACATTTGAAAACGGCGTTTCTATTAAAAACGCTCTCCGTCTGTCGAATTAAGGCGTTTTCCAAAAGTTTCTCATCCACACTGAAACGTCGGAAAACGCTAAATTCAGCTTTACTGCACGTGCGTAAAACCTCACAAAAGCTCACTGAGATGATAGATGGAAAAATAAAAGTAACACTTTATTTTACAGTGTCCTTGTTACATATGTTACACGTACTTAACATAGTAATAACAGTAAATTATGCATAATTACATGCAACTACCCCTCAACCAAACCCTAATCCTACCCTAACCCTATAGTATGTACATGTAGTTAATTAATATTACTCAGCACTTAAATATATAATTACACTGTAACAATGATTTTAATTTAGCAAAATATCTCAGCATTCACTGATCGTCCAGGTCGCTCTCACTCACCATTATATATTTGGTCTAAATGCTAAAACTGTTCTCATGTATTGCCGCAGGACAGCAGATGTGAGTGTATTCTGTCATCTTTGCAGGACTGTGATATGAAGAGTGTGTGAAGTAACATATTTTTGCAGCAGTGTGAGAGTAAACAGCACATAACAGTATCGATATCAGTTGGTACAACATGCGTCACATGACTAATCTTACGTCATCGTTTATAAATACAGTCCACACTACAACGCCAAAACAGCGTTTTCAAATTGATCCACGTTTTCAAAAAGCTTAGTTTTCATTAATAGAAACGCAGTCTCAGTGTGGACAAAAGGCCAAAACGGAGAGTAAAAGATGCATTTTCAACCTAGTGCACTGCAAATAAATGCTTTTCTTACTTATTTCTGTCTTGTTTCCAGTTCAAATATCAAAACATTTATAAATCAAGATGCATTTACGAAAGTAGTAAATTGCCATAAGATTTATGTCTTGTTTTTCGGAGGGAAAAATCAACGGGGTAAGAAAAATCTTAATTCAAACGGAAACAATTTTTTTACACCGTTGGCAGATCATTTTACTTGTTTTAGGCAAAAACTCAGTTGATTTGAATTTTTCCCCCCAGAAAACAAGAGTTAATATCTTATGGTATCTTACTCGTCTAGTAAATGCATTTTGATTTAAGAATGTTTAGATATTTGGACAAAAATACTAAGTCAGAATATACTTTTCTGCAGTGTGTGGACATGGCCTCAGTGTTACCTGAGTTCTCGAAGTCGCTGTAAGACGCTTCCCAGGTGTCCGTCATGCCGATGAGCGTGTTCTCCATGATCTGGAGGTCAGTCGTGGGACAGTTGCATTGTGGGAACTCGTCGGCACACTCACAGATGCACTGGCTGTTCTGGCAGATGTATTCGCCCTCCCCGTTACACATGATGTAGCTGAGAGCCGACTGGACGAACTTCTCCTGCAGGTATTCGGGGAAAATGACCTGCAAACCTGAAAACGGTAAAGAGAATCAATGTTAAAGTCATTACAGAGATCCAAAGGTGTTATTGATTTCGCATCAGCGAGCAACAGGTAGAAAGCGCCGCAGAGAGTCGATGACAGAACTTTCTTTATTTCACATTAAGGAGCGCATGTAGAGCATCCACAGTCCAGATGCGTGAACGATCTCCATATCCACCTCTGGCGCTCCTGACGGTCACAGTGAATCATGCTTTGCCGTGAAAAGTTTTGCCAGAGGTCCTCTTGACTTTGAACTGTCCCCTCGGAGTGGGAGGACTTTACATAATGGAATAAAACGAAGGAGTGATTGATGTATTCTGTCGTGATCGGCTTCGGCTTATTTACCAGGGCTGTCATAATATCCTCTGCTCTGTGTGTGTGTGTGTGTGTGTGTGTGTGTGTGTGTGTGTGTGTGTGTGTGTGTGTGTGAGGGTCCGCATCAGACCATAGAGTAAACTTATCTCACGCTTGTGCTCAAGATGTGAATGATTACTTGATTCATGTCTGTAAGAGACCAGCCAGAACACACTCGCAACCACATAAAACCAGGCTATAAACCACTCAGAAAACCAACAGTAACTGGGGTGTGCAATAATCTCAATATTTTGTGTTACTTTTATGATTTTCTGGGTTTTTGTGCTGGTACCTTTTCATATTCTTCATATTCTGTACGGTTGTGAGTGACAGAAACTAACTTATCCACTTCGAGGCAATATTTGCTCCCTTAAATTGATTTCCAGGGATTTTTTACCCATATAATGATATTATTTCCAACTTTGGGTGTTTGTGTCTAGTGTTAAATTCTTGTGTTTAATCAATACATTCAATTAGAACAATAAAACACTATAGAGCTATTACCAGTCAAATGAAATCAGTGAAGCTCCATGGGCCAGTCGCACAAACCATTATGTTAAGACTGTGTGTTAGTCAAGGGGAAATCAATCGTACTTTTTGGTATCAAATTAGACTAATCTGCATGTAATGACTAACTTTTCAGACTAGTCCTGGCAGTTTGTGCAACCCGCCGTGAAGTGGCATTTAGTTTTTTCTCGGCCATCAGTAAATCACTGGTCACTCTTAAAAGGCCA